>NC_091001.1:3274603-3404603 GCF_041146395.1 Eulemur rufifrons
GGATAGGATTAGGGTTACGGGTTGGGCTTAGGTTTAGGGTTAAAGTTTACTGCTAGGGTTAGGGATAGGGTTCAGGGTTAGCTTTAGGGGTTCTGGTTAGGGTTAGGTGTTAGGTTAGTGTCAGGGTTAGGTCTAGTCATGAGGGTAAGGTTTAGGGTTAGCTTTAAGAGCTAGAGTTAGGTTTAATGGTTAGGATTAGGATTAGGGTTAAGGGTTCGGGTAAGGCTTAGGGGTTAGGGTGAAGGGTTAGGGGCAAGGGTTAGGGTTTTTGTTAGGCATGGCGTTGGGGTTAGAAGTAAGGGTTACTGTCAGTGTTAGGGTTGTAGGTAGGGTTACGGTTAGGGTTAGCGGTTTACAATTAGGGTTAGGGATTAGGTGTCACAGTGATGACTAGGAGATAGGGTTAGAATTATGGGATAGGGGTTGTTCTCAGGAAATGGGTTATGCATTAACGTTAGGATAAGAGGTTAAAGTTAGGCGCACGGTGAGGTTTACGTGTTAAGGGGAGAAATAGGAACAGGGTTGGGTGTTATGTTCAGGGTTAGTGTTATCTGTTAAAGGTATTGTTTATGCTTAGCGCACGGGCCCTGTCTGCATTAGGCGGGCGGGGGGAGTTTAGGGGGCTGGGATTGTACCCGGGAACCCACTCTATCATACTCTGGGTATGGGCCCGTGGGTTTCATGCAGGACACAGTGGTAGAGCCTCCTTTCACGCATGGCATGGGAGGATTGCAGGCTTTCTAAACTCTAAGGAAGCAAGAAGTCTGAGAATTAGATTTAGGGTTAGTATTATGTTTAGGGTTAAGGATGAAGTTTAGTGTTAAGGTGAGGGCTTAGGCTTATGGAATAGGGTTAGGATTAAAGTTTACTCTTAGGTTTAACAGTTACACTTTGGTTTAGGGTTGAGGTTTAAGGTTAGGGTTAAGATGAGGGTTTAGGGTTTGGTACAGGGTTAGGGTTAAATGTTAGGTTTAGGGTTGAAGATTAGAATTAGGGTTAGGATTAAAGGTTAGCGTGAGAGTTAACGCTTAGGGTTAAGCTTAAGAGTTAGGGTTTAGGGTTAGGGTTAGGGTTAGCGTTAGCTTTAGGGTTAGAGTTATGTGCTATGGTTTGTGTTACAGGTTAGGGTTAGGTTTACTGGTCACGGTTAGGGTTACGTTTAGGGGGTAACATTAGGGATAGGGTTAGGGTTAAGGGATAGGATTAGGGTTAAGTGTTGGGCTTAGGGTTAGGGTTAAGTGTTAGGGTTAGCATTAAGGATTAGGGTTAAGGTCAGGGTTAAATGCTTGGGTGCGGGTAATGGTTAGGGTCAGGGTTAAGGTTCACGGATAGGGTTAGTGTTAAGGGTTACTGGTAGGTTTAGGGTTCAGGGTTAGTGTTAGTATTAGGGCTTAAGGTTAGGATTAGGCGGTAGGTTAGATTTAGGGTTAGATCTAGGCGTTAGGGTAAGGGCTAGCGTTAGGGTTAAGAGATAGGGTTAGGTTTAATGCTTAGGATTAGGGTTAGGATTTGGGGTTAAAGTAAGTGTTAGGGGTTAGGTGTAAGGATCCAAGGTTAGGGTTATTTTTAGCTGTAGTGTTAGGGTTAGGGATAAGGGATCCCATTAGCATTAAGGGTCTTCCTTACTGTAGGGTTAAGGGTTAGGCTTAGAGTTAAAGGTTAAGGTTAGGGTCAGTGTTAAGATTTAGGATGAGGGTTAACGGTTAGGGTAAAGGTTAAGCGTTAGGGTTAGGGATTAGTGATTAGGGTTTTTGGTTAGTGTTAGGGTTAGCGGTTACGAGTTAGTGTTTTATGAAGGGGTATGGTTAGAATTAGGATTGGGGTTAGAGTTAGGGTGAGGTATAGGGGTTAGGTTTAGGGGTTAGTTTTAGGGTAAAAGTATAGGATTAGGGTTACGGGTTGGGCTTAGGTTTAGGGTTAAAGTTTACTGCTGGGGTTAGGGATATTGTTCAGGGTTAGCTTTAGGGGTTCTGGTTAGGGGTAGGTGTTAGGTTAGTGTCAGGGTTAGGTCTAGTCGTGACGGTAAGGTTTAGGGTTAGCTTTAAGAGCTAGGGTTAGGTTTAATGGTTAGGATTAGGATTAGGGTTAAGGGTTAGGGTAAGGCTTAGGGGTTAGGGTGAAGGGTTAGGGTCAAGGGTTAGGGTTTTTGTTAGGCATAGCGTTGGGGTTAGAAGTAAGGGTTACTGTCAGTGTTAGGGTTGTAGGTAGGGTTACGGTTAGGGTTAGCGGTTTAAAATTAGGGTTAGGGATTAGGTGTCACAGTGATGACTAGGAGATAGGGTTAGAATTATGGGATGGGGTTGTTCTCAGGAAATGGGTTATGCATTAACGTTAGGATAAGAGGTTAAAGTTAGGCGCACGGTGAGGTTTACGTGTTAAGGGGAGAAATAGGAACAGGGTTGGGTGTTATGTTCAGGGTTAGGGTTATCTGTTAAAGGTATTGTTTATGCTTAGCGCACGGGCCCTGTCTGCATTAGGCGGGCGGGGGGAGTTTAGGGGGCTGGGATTGTACCCGGGAACCCACTCTATCATACTCTGG
The DNA here is from genome assembly GCF_041146395.1 of Eulemur rufifrons. Taxonomy (NCBI): domain Eukaryota; kingdom Metazoa; phylum Chordata; class Mammalia; order Primates; family Lemuridae; genus Eulemur; species Eulemur rufifrons. Next base: position 3,277,143 of record NC_091001.1, read on the forward strand.
GTATGGGCCCATGGGTTTCATTCAGGACAAAGTGGTAGAGCCTCCTTTCACGCATGGCATCGGAGGATTGCAGGCTTTCTAAACTCTAAGAAAGCAAGAAGTCTGAGAATTAGATTTAGGGTTAGGATTCTGGTTAGGGTTAAGGATGAAGCTTAGTGTTAGGGTGAGGGCTTAGGGTTAGGGATTAGGGTTAGGGTTAAAGGTTACTCTTAGGTTTAACGGTTACACTTTGGTTTAGGGTTTAGGATAACGGTTAGGGTTAAGATGAGGGGTTAGCGTTTGGTACAGGGTTAGGGTTAAGTGTTAGGTTTAGGGTTGAAGATTAGGATTAGGGTTAGGATTAAAGGTTAGCATGAGAGTTAACGCTTTGGGTTAAGGTTAAGAGTTAGGGTTTAGGGTTAGGGTTAGGGTTAGGGTTAGTTTTAGGGTTAGAGTTATGTGCTATGGTTTGTGTTAGAGGTTAGGGTTAGGTTTACTGGTCACGGTTAGGGTTACGTTTAGGGGGTAGCATTAGGGTTAGGGTTAGGTTTAGGGATAAGGGATAGGATTAGGTTTAAGTGTTGGGCTTAGGGCTAGGGTTTATTGTTAAGGTTAGCATTAAATATTAGGGTTAGGGTCAGGGTTAAATGCTTGGGTGCGGGTAATGGTTAGGGTCAGGGTTAAGGTTCACGGATAGGGTTAGTGTTAAGGTTACGGGTAGGTTTAGGGTTCAGGGTTAGTGTTAGCATTAGGGCTTAAGGTTAGGATTAGGCGGTAGGTTAGATTTAGGGTTAGATCTAGGCGTTAGGGTAAGGGCTAGCGTTAGGGTTAAGAGATAGGGTTAGGTTTAATGCTTAGGATTAGGGTTAGGGTTTGGGGTTAAAGTAAGTGTTAGGGGTTAAGTGTAAGGATCCAAGGTTAGGGTTATTTTTAGCTGTAGTGTTAGGGTTAGGGATAAGGGATCCCATTAGCATTAAGGTTTTTCTTCCTGTAGGGTTAAAGGTTAGGCTTAGAGTTAAAGGTTAAGGTTAGGGTCAGGGTTAAGATTTAGGGTGAGGGTTAACGGTTAAGGTAAAGGTTAAGCGTTAGGGTTAGGGATTAGTGATTAGGGTTTTTGGTTAGTGTTAGGGTTAGTGGTTAGGAGTTAGTGTTTTATGAAGGGGTATGGTTAGAATTAGGATTGGGGTTAGAGTTAGGGTGAGGTATAGGGGTTAGGTTTAGGGGTTAGTTTTAGGGTAAAAGGATAGGATTAGTGTTACGGGTTGGGCTTAGGTTTAGGGTTAATGTTTACTGCTGGAGTTAGAGATAGTGTTCAGCGTTAGCTTTAGGGGTTCTGGTTAGGGTTAGGTGTTAGGTTAGTGTCAGGGTTACGTCTAGTCGTGAGGGTAAGGTTTAGGGTTAGCTTTAAGAGCTAGGGTTAGGTTTAATGGTTAGGATTAGGATTAGGGTTAAGGGTTAGGGTAAGGGTTAGGAGTTAGGGTGAAGGGTTAGGGTCAAGGGTTAGGGTTTTTGTTAGGCATAGCGTTGGGTTTAGAAGTAAAGGTTACTGTCAGTGTTAGGGTTGTAGGTAGGGTTACGGTTAGGGTTAGCGGTTTAGAATTAGGGTTAGGGATTAGGTGTCACAGTGATGACTAGGAGATAGGGTTAGAATTATGGCATAGGGGTTGTTCTCAGGAAATGGGTTATGCATTAACGTTAGGATAAGAGGTTAAAGTTAGGCGCACGGTGAGGTTTACGTGTTAAGGGGAGAAATAGGAACAGGGTTGGGTGTTATGTTCAGGGTTAGGGTTATCTGTTAAAGGTATTGCTTATGCTTAGCGCACGGGCCCTGTCTGCATTAGGTGGGCGGGGGGAGTTTAGGGGGCTGGGATTGTACCCGGGAACCCACTCTATCATACTCTGGGTATGGGCCCGTGGTTTTCATGCAGGACACAGTGGTAGAGCCTCCTTTCACGCATGGCATGGGAGGATTGCAGGCTTTCTAAACTCTAAGAAAGCAAGAAGTCTGAGAATTCGATTTAGGGTTAGGATTATGGTTAGGGTTAAGGATGAAGTTTAGTGTTAGGGTGAGGGCTTAGGGTTAGGGATTAGGGTTAGGGTTAAAGGTTACTCTTAGGTTTAACGGTTACACTTTGGTTTAGGGTTGAGGTTTACGCTTAGGGTTAAGATGAGGGGTTAGATTTTGGTACAGGGTTAGGGTTAAGTGTTAGGTTTAGGGTTGAAGATTAGGATTAGGGTTAGGATTAAAGGTTAGCGTGAGAGTTAACGCTTAGGGTTAAGGTTAAGAGTTAGGGTTTAGGGTTAGGGTTAGGGTTAGTTTTAGGGTTAGAGTTATGTGCTATGGTTTGTGTTAGAGGTTAGGGTTAGGTTTACTGGTCACGGTTAGGGTTACGTTTAGGGGTTAGCATTAGGGTTAGGGTTAGGGTTAGGGTTAGTTTTAGGGTTAGAGTTATGTGCTATGGTTTGTGTTAGAGTTTAGGGTTAGGTTTACTGGTCACAGTTAGGGTTACATTTAGGGGGTAGCATTAGGGATAGGGTTAGGGTTAAGGGATAGGATTAGGGTTAAGTGTTGGGCTTAGGGTTAGGGTTTAGTGTTAATTTTAGCATTAAGGATTAGGGTTAGGGTCAGGGTTAAATGCTTGGGTGCCGGTAATGGTTAGGGTCAGGGTTTAGGTTCACGGATAGGGTTAGTGTTAAGGGTTACGGGTAGGTTTAGGGTTCAGGGTTAGTGTAAGCATTAGGGCTTAAGGTTAGGATTAGGCGGTAGGTTAGATTTAGGGTTAGATCTAGGCGTTAGGGTAAGGGCTAGCGTTAGGGTTAAGAGATAGGGTTAGGTTTAATGCTTAGGATTAGGGTTAGGGTTTGGGGTTAAAGTAAGTGTTAGGGGTTAGGTTTAAGGAACCAAGGTTAGGGTTATTTTTAGCTGTAGTGTTAGGGTTAGGGATAAGGGATCCCATTAGCATTAAGGGTCTTCCTTCCTGTAGGGTTAAGGGTTAGGCTTAGAGTTAAAGGTTAAGGTTAGGGTCAGTGTTAAGATTTAGGGTGAGGGTTAACGGTCAGGGTAAAGGTTAAGCGTTAGGGTTAGGGATTAGTGATTAGGGTTTTTGGTTAGTGTTAGGGTTAGCGGTTAGGAGTTAGTGTTTTATGAAGGGGTATGGTTAGAATTAGGATTGGGTTTAGAGTTAGGGTGAGGTATAGGGGTTAGGTTTAGGGGTTAGTTATAGGGTAAAAGGATAGGATTAGGGTTACGGGTTGGGCTTAGGTTTAGGGTTAAAGTTTACTGCTAGGGTTAGGGATAGGGTTCAGGGTTAGCTTTAGGGGTTCTGGTTAGGGTTAGGTGTTAGGTTAGTGTCAGGGTTAGGTCTAGTCGTGAGGGTAAGGTTTAGGGTTAGCTTTAAGAGCTAGGGTTAGGTTTAATGGTTAGGAGTAGGATTAGGGTTAAGGGTTAGGGTAAGGCTTAGGGGTTAGGGTGAAGGGTTAGGGTCAAGGGTTAGGGTTTTTGTGAGGCATAGCGTTCGGGTTAGAAGTAAGGGTTACTGTCAGTGTTAGGGTTGTAGGTAGGGTTACGGTTAGGGTTAGCGGTTTAGAATTAGGGTTAGGGATTAGGTGTCACAGTGATGACTAGGAGATAGGGTTAGAATTATGGGATAGGGGTTGTTTTCAGGAAATGGGTTATGCATTAACGTTAGGATAAGAGGTTAAAGTTAGGCGCACGGTGAGGTTTACGTGTTCAGGGGAGAAATAGGATCAGGGTTGGGTGTTATGTTCAGGGTTAGGGTTATCTGTTAAAGGTATTGTTTATGCTTAGCGCACGGGCCCTGTCTGCATTAGGCGGGCGGGGGGAGTTTAGGGGGCTGGGATTGTACCCGGGAACCCACTCTATCATACTCTGGGTATGGGCCCGTGGTTTTCATGCAGGACACAGTGGTAGAGCCTCCTTTCACGCATGGCATGGGAGGATTGCAGGCTTTCTAAACTCTAAGAAAGCAAGAAGTCTGAGAATTAGATTTAGGGTTAGGATTATGGTTAGGGTTAAGGATGAAGTTTAGTGTTAGGGTGAGGGCTTAGGGTTAGGGATTAGGGTTAGGGTTAAAGGTTACTCTTAGGTTTAACGGTTACACTTTGGTTTAGGGTTGAGGTTTACGCTTAGGGTTAAGATGAGGGGTTAGATTTTGGTACAGGGTTAGGGTTAAGTGTTAGGTTTAGGGTTGAAGATTAGGATTAGGGTTAGGATTAAAGGTTAGCGTGAGAGTTAACGCTTAGGGTTAAGGTTAAGAGTTAGGGTTTAGGGTTAGGGTTAGGGTTAGTTTTAGGGTTAGAGTTATGTGCTATGGTTTGTGTTAGAGGTTAGGGTTAGGTTTACTGGTCACGGTTAGGGTTACGTTTAGGGGTTAGCATTAGGGTTAGGGTTAGGGTTAGGGTTAGTTTTAGGGTTAGAGTTATGTGCTATGGTTTGTGTTAGAGTTTAGGGTTAGGTTTACTGGTCACAGTTAGGGTTACATTTAGGGGGTAGCATTAGGGATAGGGTTAGGGTTAAGGGATAGGATTAGGGTTAAGTGTTGGGCTTAGGGTTAGGGTTTAGTGATAATTTTAGCATTAAGGATTAGGGTTAGGGTCAGGGTTAAATGCTTGGGTGCCGGTAATGGTTAGGGTCAGGGTTTAGGTTCACGGATAGGGTTAGTGCTAAGGGTTACGGGTAGGTTTAGGGTTCAGGGTTAGTGTAAGCATTAGGGCTTAAGGTTAGGATTAGGCGGTAGGTTAGATTTAGGGTTAGATCTAGGCGTTAGGGTAAGGGCTAGCGTTAGGGTTAAGAGATAGGGTTAGGTTTAATGCTTAGGATTAGGGTTAGGGTTTGGGGTTAAAGTAAGTGTTAGGGGTTAGGTTTAAGGAACCAAGGTTAGGGTTATTTTTAGCTGTAGTGTTAGGGTTAGGGATAAGGGATCCCATTAGCATTAAGGGTCTTCCTTCCTGTAGGGTTAAGGGTTAGGCTTAGAGTTAAAGGTTAAGGTTAGGGTCAGTGTTAAGATTTAGGGTGAGGGTTAACGGTCAGGGTAAAGGTTAAGCGTTAGGGTTAGGGATTAGTGATTAGGGTTATTGGTTAGTGTTAGGGTTAGCGGTTAGGAGTTAGTGTTTTATGAAGGGGTATGGTTAGAATTAGGATTGGGTTTAGAGTTAGGGTGAGGTATAGGGGTTAGGTTTAGGGGTTAGTTATAGGGTAAAAGGATAGGATTAGGGTTACGGGTTGGGCTTAGGTTTAGGGTTAAAGTTTACTGCTAGGGTTAGGGATAGGGTTCAGGGTTAGCTTTAGGGGTTCTGGTTAGGGTTAGGTGTTAGGTTAGTGTCAGGGTTAGGTCTAGTCGTGAGGGTAAGGTTTAGGGTTAGCTTTAAGAGCTAGGGTTAGGTTTAATGGTTAGGAGTAGGATTAGGGTTAAGGGTTAGGGTAAGGCTTAGGGGTTAGGGTGAAGGGTTAGGGTCAAGGGTTAGGGTTTTTGTGAGGCATAGCGTTCGGGTTAGAAGTAAGGGTTACTGTCAGTGTTAGGGTTGTAGGTAGGGTTACGGTTAGGGTTAGCGGTTTAGAATTAGGGTTAGGGATTAGGTGTCACAGTGATGACTAGGAGATAGGGTTAGAATTATGGGATAGGGGTTGTTTTCAGGAAATGGGTTATGCATTAACGTTAGGATAAGAGGTTAAAGTTAGGCGCACGGTGAGGGTTACGTGTTCAGGGGAGAAATAGGATCAGGGTTGGGTGTTATGTTCAGGGTTAGGGTTATCTGTTAAAGGTATTGTTTATGCTTAGCGCACGGGCCCTGTCTGCATTAGGCGGGCGGGGGGAGTTTAGGGGGCTGGGATTGAACCCGGGAACCCACTCTATCATACTCTGGGTATGGGCCCATGGGTTTCATGCAGGACACAGTGGTAGAGCCTCCTTTCACGCATGGCATTGGAGGATTGCAGGCTTTCTAAACCCTAAGAAAGCAAGAAGTCTGAGAATTAGATTTAGGGTTAGATTATGGTTAGGGATAAGGATGAAGTTTAGAGTTAGGGTGAGGGCTTAGGGTTAGGGATTAGGGTTAGGGTTAAAGGTTACTCTTAGGTTTAACGGTTACACTTTGGTTTAGGGTTGAGGTTTACGGTTAGGGTTAAGATGAGGGGTTAGGGTTTGGTACAGGGTTAGGGTTAAGTGTTCGGTTTAGGGTTGAAGATTAGGATTAGGGTTAGGATTAAAGGTTAGCGTGAGAGTTAATGCTTAGTGTTAAGGTTAAGAGTTAGGGTTTAGGGTTAGGGTTAGGTTTAGGGTTAGTTTTAGGGTTAGAGTTATGTGCTATGGTTTGTGTTAGAGGTTAGGGTTAGGTTTACTGGTCACGGTTAGGGTTACGTTTAGGGGGTAGCATTAGGGTTAGGGTTAGAGTTAAGGGATAGGATTAGGGTTAAGTGTTGGGCTTAGAGTTAGGGTTTAGTGTTAGGTTTATCATTAAGGATTAGGGTTAGAATCAGGGTTAAATGTTTGGGTGCGGGTAATGGTTAGGGTCAGGGTTAAGGTTCACGGATAGGGTTAGTGTTAAGGGTTACGGGTAGGTTTAGGGTTCAGGGTTAGTGTTAGGGTTAGTGCTTACGGTTAGGATTAGGCGGTAGGTTAGATTTAGGGTTAGATCTAGGCGTTAGGGTAAGGGCTAGCGTTAGGGTTAAGAGATAGGGTTACGTTTAATGCTTAGGATTAGGGTTAGGGTTTGAGGTTAAAGTAAGTGTTAGGGGTTAGGTGTAAGGATCCAAGGTTAGGGTTATTTTTAGCAGTAGTGTTAGGGTTAGGGATAAGGGATCCCATTAGCTTTAAGGGTCTTCCTTACTGTAGGATTAAGGGTTAGGCTTAGAGTTAAACGTTAAGGTTAGGGTCAGTGTTAAGATTTAGGGTGAGGGTTAACGGTCAGGGTAAAGGTTAAGCGTTAGGGTTAGGGATTAGTGATTAGGGTTTTTGGTTAGTGTTAGGGGTAGCGGTTAGGCGTTAGTGTTTTATGAAGGGGTATGGTTAGAATTAGGATTGGGGTTAGAGTTAGGGTGAGGTATAGGGGTTAGGTTTCGGGGTTAGTTTTAGGGTAAAAGGATAGGATTAGGGTTACGGGTTGGGCTTAGGTTTAGGGTTAAAGTTTACTGCTTGGGTTAGGGATAGGGTTCAGGGTTAGCTTTAGGGGTTCTGGTTAGGGTTAGGTGTTAGGTTAGTGTCAGGGTTAGGTCTAGTCGTGAGGGTAAGGTTTAGGGTTAGCTTTAAGAGCTAGGGTTAGGTTTAATGGTTAGGATTAGGATTAGGGTTAAGGGTTAGGGTAAGGCTAGGGGTTAGGGTGAAGGGTTAGGGTCAAGGGTTAGGGTTTTTGTTAGGCATAGCGTTGGGGTTAGAAGTAAGGGTTACTGTCAGTGTTAGGGTTGTAGGTACGGTTACGGTTAGGGTTAGCGGTTTAGAATTAGGGTTAGGGATTAGGTGTCACAGTGATGACTAGGAGATAGGGTTAGAATTATGGGATAGGGGTTGTTCTCAGGAAATGGGTTATGCATTAACGTTAGGATAAGAGGTTGAAGTTAGGCGCACGGTGAGGGTTACGTGTTAAGGGGAGAAATAGGAACAGGGTTGGGTGTTATGTTCAGGGTTAGGGTTATCTGTTAAAGGTATTGTTTATGCTTAGCGCACGGGCCCTGTCTGCATTAGGCGGGCGGGGGGAGTTTAGGGGGCTGGGATTGTACCCGGGAGCCCACTCTATCATACTCTGGGTATGGGCCCGTGGGTTTCATGCAGGACACAGTGGTAGAGCCTCCTTTCACGCATGGCATGGGAGGATTGCAGGCTCTCTAAACTCTAAGAAAGCAAGAAGTCTGAGAAGTAGATTTAGGGTTAGGATTCTGGTTAGGGTTAAGGATGAAGTTTAGTGTTAGGGTGAGGGCTTAGGGTTAGGGATTACGGTTAGGGTTAGAGGTTACTCTTAGGTTTAACGGTTACACTTTGGTTAGGGTTAGGGTTAGGGTTAGGGTTAGGGCTTAGGGTTAGGGTTAAAGGTTACTCTTAGGTTTAACGGTTACACTTTGGTTTAGGGTTGAGGTTTACGGTTAGGGTTAAGATGGGGGGTTAGGGTTTGGTACAGGGTTAGGGTTAAGTGTTCGGTTTAGGGTTGAAGATTAGGATTCGGGTTAGGATTAAAGGTTAGCGTGAGAATTAACGCTTAGGGTTAAGGTTAAGAGTTAGGGTTTAGGGTTAGGGTTAGGGTTAGTTTTAGGGTTAGAGTTATGTGCTATGGTTTGTGTTAGAGGTTAGGGTTAGGTTTACTGGTCACGGTTAGGTTTACGTTTAGGGGGTAGAATTAGGGTTAGGGTTAGGGTTAGGGTTAAGGGATAGAATTAAGGTTAAGTGTTGGGCTTAGGGTTAGGGTTTTGTGTTAACGTTAGCATTAATGATTAGGGTTAGGGTCAGGGTTAAATGCTTGGGTGCGGGTAATGGTTAGGTTCAGGGTTAAGGTTCACGGATAGGGTTAGTGTTAAGGGTTACGGGTAGGTTTAGGGTTCAGGGTTAGGGTTAGGGTTAGGGCTTAAGGTTAGGATTAGGCGGTAGGTTAGATTTAGGGTTAGATCTAGGCGTTAGGGTAAGGGCTAGCGTTAGGGTTAAGAGATAGGGTTCGGTTTAATGCTTAGGATTAGGGTTAGGGTTTGGGGTTAAAGTAAGTGTTAGGGGTTAGGTTTAAGGATCCAAGGTGAGGGTTATTTTTAGCTGTAGTGTTAGGGTTAGGGATAAGGGATCCCATTAGCATTAAGGGTCTTCCTTACTGTAGGGTTAAGGGTTAGGCTTAGAGTTAAAGGTTAAGGTTAAGGTCAGTGTTAAGATTTAGGGTGAGGGTTAACGGTTAGGGTAAAGGTTAAGCGTTAGGGTTAGGGATTAGTGATTAGGGTTTTTGGTTAGTGTTAGGGTTAGCGGTTAGGAGTTAGTGTTTTATGAAGGGGTATGGTTAAAATTAGGATTGGGATTAGAGTTAGGGTGAGGTATAGGGGTTAGGTTTAGGGGTTAGTTTTAGGGTAAAAGGATAGGATTAGGGTTACGGGTTGGGCTTAGGTTTAGGGTTAAAGTTTCCTGCTGGATTTAGGGATAGGGTTCAGGGTTAGCTTTAGGGGTTCTGTTTAGGGTTAGGTGGTAGGTTAGTGTCAGGGTTAGGTCTAGTCGTGAGGGTAAGGTTTAGGGTTAGCTTTAAGAGCTAGGGTTAGGTTTAATGGTTAGGATTAGGATTAGGGTTAAGGGTTAGGGTAAGGCTTAGGGGTTAGGGTGAAGGGTTAGGGTCAAGGGTTAGGGTTCTTGTTAGGCATAGCGTTGGGGTTAGAAGTAAGGGTTACTGTCAGTGTTAGGGTTGTAGGTAGGGTTACGGTTAGGGTTAGCGGTTTAGAATTAGGTTTAGGGATTAGGTGGCACAGTGATGACTAGGAGATAGGGTTAGAATTATGGGATAGGGGTTGTTCTCAGGAAATGGGTTATGCATTAATGTTAGGATAAGAGGTTAAAGTTAGGCGCACGGTGAGGTTTACGTGTTAAGGGGAGAAATAGGAACAGGGTTGGGTGTTATGTTCAGGGTTAGGGTTATCTGTTAAAGGCATTGTTTATGCTTAGCGCACGGGCTCTGTCTGCATTAGGCGGGCGGGGGGAGTTTAGGGGGTTGGGATTGTACCCGGGAACCCACTCTATCATACTCTGTGTATGGGCCCGTGGGTTTCATGCAGGACACAGTGGTAGAGCCTCCTTTCACGCATGGCACGGGAGGATTGCAGGCTTTCTAAACTCTAAGAAAGCAAGAAGTCTGAGAATTAGATTTAGGGTTAGGATTCTGGTTAGGGTTAAGGATGAAGTTTAGTGTTAGGGTGAGGGCTTAGGGTTAGGGATTAGGGTTAGGGTTAAAGGTTACTCTTAGGTTTAACGGTTACACTTTGGTTTAGGATTGAGGTTTACGGTTAGGGTTAAGATGAGGGGTTAGGGTTTGGTACAGGTTTAGGGTTAAGTGTTAGGTTTAGGGTTGAAGATTAGGATTAGGGTTAGGATTAAAGGTTAGCGTGAGAGTTAACGCTTAGGGTTAAGGTTAAGAGTTAGGGTTTAGGGTTAGGGTTAGTTTTAGGGTTAGAGTTATGTGCTATGGTTTGTGTTAGATGTTAGGGTTAGGTTTACTGGTCACGGTTAGGGTTACGTTTAGGGGTTAGCATTAGGGTTAGGGTTAGGGTTAAGGGATAGGATTAGGGTTAAGTGTTGGGCTTAGGGTTAGGGTTTAGTGTTAAGGTTAGCATTAAGGATTAGGGTTAGGGTCAGGGTTAAATTCTTGGGTGCGGGTAATGGTTAGGGTCAGGGTTAAGGTTCACGGATAGGGTTAGTGTTAAGGGTTACGGGTAGGTTTAGGGTTCAGGGTTAGTGTTAGCATTAGGGATTAAGGTTAGGATTAGGCGGTAGGTTAGATTTAGGGTTAGATCTAGGCGTTAGGGTAAGGGCTAGCGTTAGGGTTAAGAGATAGGGTTAGGTTTAATGCTTAGGATTAGGGTTAGGGTTTGGGGTTAAAGTAAGTGTTAGGGGTTAGGTTTAAGGATCCAAGGTTAGGGTTATTTTTAGCTGTAGTGTTAGGGTTAGGGATAAGGGATCCCATTAGCATTAAGGGTCTTCCTTACTGTAGGGTTAAGGGTTAGGCTTAGAGTTAAAGGTGAAGGTTAGGGTCAGTGTTAAGATTTAGGGTGAGGGTTAACGGTTAGGGTAAAGGTTAAGCGTTAGGGTTAGGGATTAGTGATTAGGGTTTTTGGTTAGTGTTAGGGTTAGCGGTTAGGAGTTAGTGTTTTATGAAGGGGTATGGTTAGAATTAGGATTGGGGTTAGAGTTAGGGTGAGGTATAGGGGTTAGGTTTAGGGGTTAGTTTTAGGGTAAAAGGATAGGATTAGGGTTACGGGTTGGGCTTAGGTTTAGGGTTAAAGTTTACTGCTAGGGTTAGGGATAGGGTTCAGGGTTAGCTTGAGGGGTTCTGGTTAGGGTTAGGTGTTAGGTTAGTGTCAGGGTTAGGTCTAGTCGTGAGGGTAAGGTTTAGGGTTAGCTTTAAGAGCTAGGGTTAGGTTTAATGGTTAGGATTAGGATTAGGGTTAAGGGTTAGGGTAAGGCTTAGGGGTTAGGGTGAAGGGTTAGGGTCAAGGGTTAGGGTTTTTGTTAGGCATAGCGTTGGGGTTAGAAGTAAGGGTTACTGTCAGTGTTAGGGTTGTAGGTAGGGTTACGGTTAGGGTTAGCGGTTTAGAATTAGGGTTAGGGATTAGGTGTCACAGTGATGACTAGGAGATAGGGTTAGAATTATGGGATAGGGGTTGTTCTCAGGAAATGGGTTATGCATTAACGTTAGGATAAGAGGTTAAAGTTAGGCGCACGGTGAGGTTTACGTGTTAAGGGGAGAAATAGGAACAGGGTTGGGTGTTATGTTCAGGGTTAGGGTTATCTGTTAAAGGTATTGTTTATGCTTAGCGCACGGGCCCTGTCTGCATTAGGCGGGCGGGGGGAGTTTAGGGGGCTGGGATTGTACCCGGGAACCCACTCTATCATACTCTGGGTATGGGCCCATGGGTTTCATGCAGGACACAGTGGTAGAGCCTCCTTTCACGCATGGCATGGGAGCATTGCAGGCTCTCTAAACTCTAAGAAAGCAAGAAGTCTGAGAATTAGATTTAGGGTTAGGATTCTGGTTAGGGTTAAGGATGAAGTTTAGTGTTAGGGTGAGGGCTTAGGGTTAGGGATTACGGTTAGGGTTAGAGGTTACTCTTAGGTTTAACGGTTACACTTTGGTTAGGGATAGGGTTAGGGTTAGGGTTAGGGCTTAGGGTTAGGGTTAAAGGTTACTCTTAGGTTTAACGGTTACACTTTGGTTTAGGGTTGAGGTTTACGGTTAGGGTTAAGATGAGGGGTTAGGGTTTGGTACAGGGTTAGGGTTAAGTGTTCGGTTTAGGGTTGAAGATTAGGATTCGGATTAGGATTAAAGGTTAGCGTGAGAATTAACGCTTAGGGTTAAGGTTAAGAGTTAGGGTTTAGGGTTAGGGTTAGGGTTAGTTTTAGGGTTAGAGTTATGTGCTATGGTTTGTGTTAGAGGTTAGGGTTAGGTTTACTGGTCACGGTTAGGTTTACGTTTAGGGGGTAGAATTAGGGTTAGGGTTAGGGTTAGGGTTAAGGGATAGGATTAAGGTTAAGTGTTGGGCTTAGGGTTAGGGTTTTGTGTTAACGTTAGCATTAATGATTAGGGTTAGAGTGAGGGTTAAATGCTTGGGTGCTGGTAATGGTTAGGGTCAGGGTTAAGGTTCACGGATAGGGTTAGTGTTAAGGGTTACGGGTAGGTTTAGGGTTCAGGGTTAGGGTTAGGGTTAGGGCTTAAGGTTAGGATTAGGCGGTAGGTTAGATTTAGGGTTAGATCTAGGCGTTAGGGTAAGGGCTAGCGTTAGGGTTAAGAGATAGGGTTCGGTTTAATGCTTAGGATTAGGGTTAGGGTTTGGGGTTAAAGTAAGTGTTAGGGGTTAGGTTTAAGGATCCAAGGTGAGGGTTATTTTTAGCTGTAGTGTTAGGGTTAGGGATAAGGGATCCCATTAGCATTAAGGGTCTTCCTTACTGTAGGGTTAAGGGTTAGGCTTAGAGTTAAAGGTTAAGGTTAGGGTCAGGGTTAAGATTTAGGGTGAGGGTTAACGGTTAGGGTAAAGGTTAAGCGTTAGGGTTAGGGATTAGTGATTAGGGTTTTTGGTTAGTGTTAGGGTTAGCGGTTAGGAGTTAGTGTTTTATGAAGGGGTATGGTTAAAATTAGGATTGGGATTAGAGTTAGGGTGAGGTATAGGGGTTAGGTTTAGGGGTTAGTTTTAGGGTAAAAGGATAGGATTAGGGTTACGGGTTGGGCTTAGGTTTAGGGTGAAAGTTTACTGCTGGGGTTAGGGATATGGTTCAGGGTTAGCTTTAGGGGTTCTGGTTAGGGTTAGGTGTTAGGTTAGTGTCAGGGTTAGGTCTAGTCGTGAGGGTGAGGTTTAGGGTTAGCTTTAAGAGCTAGGGTTAGGTTTAATGGTTAGGATTAGGATTAGGGTTAAGGGTTAGGTTAAGGCTTAGGGGTTAGGGTCAAGGGTTAGGGTTTTTGTTAGGCATAGCGTTGGGGTTAGAAGTAAGGGTTACTGTCAGTGTTAGGGTTGTAGGTAGGGTTACGGTTAGGGTTAGCGGTTTAGAATTAGGTTTAGGGATTAGGTGGCACAGTGATGACTAGGAGATAGGGTTAGAATTATGGGATAGGGGTTGTTCTCAGGAAATGGGTTATGCATTAATGTTAGGATAAGAGGTTAAAGTTAGGCGCACGGTGAGGTTTACGTGTTAAGGGGAGAAATAGGAACAGGGTTGGGTGTTATGTTCAGGGTTAGGGTTATCTGTTAAAGGCATTGTTTATGCTTAGCGCACGGGCTCTGTCTGCATTAGGCGGGCGGGGGGAGTTTAGGGGGTTGGGATTGTACCCGGGAACCCACTCTATCATACTCTGTGTATGGGCCCGTGGGTTTCATGCAGGACACAGTGGTAGAGCCTCCTTTCACGCATGGCACGGGAGGATTGCAGGCTTTCTAAACTCTAAGAAAGCAAGAAGTCTGAGAATTAGATTTAGGGTTAGGATTCTGGTTAGGGTTAAGGATGAAGTTTAGTGTTAGGGTGAGGGCTTAGGGTTAGGGATTAGGGTTAGGGTTAAAGGTTACTCTTAGGTTTAACGGTTACACTTTGGTTTAGGATTGAGGTTTACGGTTAGGGTTAAGATGAGGGGTTAGGGTTTGGTACAGGTTTAGGGTTAAGTGTTAGGTTTAGGGTTGAAGATTAGGATTAGGGTTAGGATTAAAGGTTAGCGTGAGAGTTAACGCTTAGGGTTAAGGTTAAGAGTTAGGGTTTAGGGTTAGGGTTAGTTTTAGGGTTAGAGTTATGTGCTATGGTTTGTGTTAGATGTTAGGGTTAGGTTTACTGGTCACGGTTAGGGTTACGTTTAGGGGTTAGCATTAGGGTTAGGGTTAGGGTTAAGGGATAGGATTAGGGTTAAGTGTTGGGCTTAGGGTTAGGGTTTAGTGTTAAGGTTAGCATTAAGGATTAGGGTTAGGGTCAGGGTTAAATTCTTGGGTGCGGGTAATGGTTAGGGTCAGGGTTTAGGTTCACGGATAGGGTTAGTGTTAAGGGTTACGGGTAGGTTTAGGGTTCAGGGTTAGTGTTAGCATTAGGGATTAAGGTTAGGATTAGGCGGTAGGTTAGATTTAGGGTTAGATCTAGGCGTTAGGGTAAGGGCTAGCGTTAGGGTTAAGAGATAGGGTTAGGTTTAATGCTTAGGATTAGGGTTAGGGTTTGGGGTTAAAGTAAGTGTTAGGGGTTAGGTTTAAGGATCCAAGGTTAGGGTTATTTTTAGCTGTAGTGTTAGGGTTAGGGATAAGGGATCCCATTAGCATTAAGGGTCTTCCTTACTGTAGGGTTAAGGGTTAGGCTTAGAGTTAAAGGTGAAGGTTAGGGTCAGTGTTAAGATTTAGGGTGAGGGTTAACGGTTAGGGTAAAGGTTAAGCGTTAGGGTTAGGGATTAGTGATTAGGGTTTTTGGTTAGTGTTAGGGTTAGCGGTTAGGAGTTAGTGTTTTATGAAGGGGTATGGTTAGAATTAGGATTGGGGTTAGAGTTAGGGTGAGGTATAGGGGTTAGGTTTAGGGGTTAGTTTTAGGGTAAAAGGATAGGATTAGGGTTACGGGTTGGGCTTAGGTTTAGGGTTAAAGTTTACTGCTAGGGTTAGGGATAGGGTTCAGGGTTAGCTTGAGGGGTTCTGGTTAGGGTTAGGTGTTAGGTTAGTGTCAGGGTTAGGTCTAGTCGTGAGGGTAAGGTTTAGGGTTAGCTTTAAGAGCTAGGGTTAGGTTTAATGGTTAGGATTAGGATTAGGGTTAAGGGTTAGGGTAAGGCTTAGGGGTTAGGGTGAAGGGTTAGGGTCAAGGGTTAGGGTTTTTGTTAGGCATAGCGTTGGGGTTAGAAGTAAGGGTTACTGTCAGTGTTAGGGTTGTAGGTAGGGTTACGGTTAGGGTTAGCGGTTTAGAATTAGGGTTAGGGATTAGGTGTCACAGTGATGACTAGGAGATAGGGTTAGAATTATGGGATAGGGGTTGTTCTCAGGAAATGGGTTATGCATTAACGTTAGGATAAGAGGTTAAAGTTAGGCGCACGGTGAGGTTTACGTGTTAAGGGGAGAAATAGGAACAGGGTTGGGTGTTATGTTCAGGGTTAGGGTTATCTGTTAAAGGTATTGTTTATGCTTAGCGCACGGGCCCTGTCTGCATTAGGCGGGCGGGGTGAGTTTAGGGGGCTGGGATTGTACCCGGGAACCCACTCTATCATACTCTGGGTATGGGCCCATGGGTTTCATGCAGGACACAGTGGTAGAGCCTCCTTTCACGCATGGCATGGGAGCATTGCAGGCTCTCTAAACTCTAAGAAAGCAAGAAGTCTGAGAATTAGATTTAGGGTTAGGATTCTGGTTAGGGTTAAGGATGAAGTTTAGTGTTAGGGTGAGGGCTTAGGGTTAGGGATTACGGTTAGGGTTAGAGGTTACTCTTAGGTTTAACGGTTACACTTTGGTTAGGGATAGGGTTAGGGTTAGGGTTAGGGCTTAGGGTTAGGGTTAAAGGTTACTCTTAGGTTTAACGGTTACACTTTGGTTTAGGGTTGAGGTTTACGGTTAGGGTTAAGATGAGGGGTTAGGGTTTGGTACAGGGTTAGGGTTAAGTGTTCGGTTTAGGGTTGAAGATTAGGATTCGGATTAGGATTAAAGGTTAGCGTGAGAATTAACGCTTAGGGTTAAGGTTAAGAGTTAGGGTTTAGGGTTAGGGTTAGGGTTAGTTTTAGGGTTAGAGTTATGTGCTATGGTTTGTGTTAGAGGTTAGGGTTAGGTTTACTGGTCACGGTTAGGTTTACGTTTAGGGGGTAGAATTAGGGTTAGGGTTAGGGTTAGGGTTAAGGGATAGGATTAAGGTTAAGTGTTGGGCTTAGGGTTAGGGTTTTGTGTTAACGTTAGCATTAATGATTAGGGTTAGAGTGAGGGTTAAATGCTTGGGTGCTGGTAATGGTTAGGGTCAGGGTTAAGGTTCACGGATAGGGTTAGTGTTAAGGGTTACGGGTAGGTTTAGGGTTCAGGGTTAGGGTTAGGGTTAGGGCTTAAGGTTAGGATTAGGCGGTAGGTTAGATTTAGGGTTAGATCTAGGCGTTAGGGTAAGGGCTAGCGTTAGGGTTAAGAGATAGGGTTCGGTTTAATGCTTAGGATTAGGGTTAGGGTTTGGGGTTAAAGTAAGTGTTAGGGGTTAGGTTTAAGGATCCAAGGTGAGGGTTATTTTTAGCTGTAGTGTTAGGGTTAGGGATAAGGGATCCCATTAGCATTAAGGGTCTTCCTTACTGTAGGGTTAAGGGTTAGGCTTAGAGTTAAAGGTTAAGGTTAGGGTCAGGGTTAAGATTTAGGGTGAGGGTTAACGGTTAGGGTAAAGGTTAAGCGTTAGGGTTAGGGATTAGTGATTAGGGTTTTTGGTTAGTGTTAGGGTTAGCGGTTAGGAGTTAGTGTTTTATGAAGGGGTATGGTTAAAATTAGGATTGGGATTAGAGTTAGGGTGAGGTATAGGGGTTAGGTTTAGGGGTTAGTTTTAGGGTAAAAGGATAGGATTTGGGTTATGGGTTGGGCTTAGGTTTAGGGTGAAAGTTTACTGCTGGGGTTAGGGATATGGTTCAGGGTTAGCTTTAGGGGTTCTGGTTAGGGTTAGGTGTTAGGTTAGTGTCAGGGTTAGGTCTAGTCGTGAGGGTGAGGTTTAGGGTTAGCTTTAAGAGCTAGGGTTAGGTTTAATGGTTAGGATTAGGATTAGGGTTAAGGGTTAGGTTAAGGCTTAGGGGTTAGGGTCAAGGGTTAGGGTTTTTGTTAGGCATAGCGTTGGGGTTAGAAGTAAGGGTTACTGTCAGTGTTAGGGTTGTAGGTAGGGTTACGGTTAGGGTTAGCGGTTTAGAATTAGGGTTAGGGATTAGGTGTTACAGTGATGACTAGGAGATAGGGTTAGAATTATGGGATAGGGGTTGTTCTCAGGAAATGGGTTATGCATTAACGTTAGGATAAGAGGTTAAAGTTAGGCGCACGGTGAGGTTTACGTGTTAAGGGGAGAAATAGGAACAGGGTTGGGTGTTATGTTCAGGGTTAGGGTTATCTGTTAAAGGTATTGTTTATCCTTAGCGCACGGGCCCTGTCTGCATTAGGCGGGCGTGGGGAGTTTAGGGGGCTGGGATTGTACCCGAGAACCCACTCTATCATACTCTGGGTATGGGCCCGTGGGTTTAATGCAGGACACAGTGGTAGAGCCTCCTTTCACGCATGGCATGGGAGGATTGCAGGCTTTCTAAACTCTAAGAAAGCAAGAAGTCTGAGAATAAGATTTAGGGTTAGGGTTATGGTTAGGGTAAAGGATGAAGTTTAGTGTTAGGGTGAGGGTTTACGGTTAGGGATTAGGGTTAGGGTTAAAGGTTACTCTTAGGTTTAACGGTTACACTTTGGTTTAGGGTTGAGGTTTACGGTTAGGGTTAAGATGAGGGGTTAGGGTTTGGTAGACGTTTAGGGTTAAGTGTTAGGTTTAGGGTTGAAGATTAGGATTAGGGTTAGGATTAAATGTTAGCGTGAGAGTTAACGCTTAGGGTTAAGGTTAAGAGTTAGGGTTTACGGTTAGGCTTAGGGTTAGATTTAGGGTTAGAGTTATGTGCTATGGTTTGTGTTAGGGGTTAGGGTTAGGTTTACTGTTCACGGTTAGGGTTGGGTTTAGGGGTTAGCATTAGGGTTAGGGATTAGGTTTAGGGTAAGGGTCTAGAGTTAATGTTGGGCTTTAGGCTCGGGGCTTAGGTTCAGGGTCAGGGGTTAGCGTTCGTGGTAGGGCTTAGCTTTAGCGGTCAGTTTAAGGGCACAGGACCTGGTTAATCTACGGTGAGAGGGGTGCGGTCGGAGTCACCACGAAAGCACAACATCATTCCCTGGGCCTTGGGACAGGACCTCCATGCAGGACTCAGGCGGAGCCTCATCTCACACATGGCATGGCTGTATTGTAGGCTTGCTTCACTCTGGGAATGGAAGTAGTGTGAGAATTAGGTTTGGGGTTGGGGTTAGGGTTTTTCGTGTTAGGGGTTAGGTTTCGAGTCAGGGTTAGGTGCTAGGGATTAGTGGTTAGGGTTAGAGTTAGTGTTAGGGGTAAGGTGTTAAGTCTGGGTTAGGGGGCCAGGGTAAGGTTTAGGGTTGGAGTTAGCGTTAGGGTTAGCGGTTAGGGTTAAGGGATAGGGTTAGGATTCAGGGTGAGGGTTAGAGGGTTAACAGTTGGGGTTAGGCTTAGGGGTTAGGGATAGTGTTAGGGTTAAGGGTTAGGAGCTTGGTTCAGGTTTAAGGTTAGCATTAGGGGTTGGGGTTAGTGTTAACTGTAGGTCAGTGTTGGGGTTAGATCTCTAGGCATTAGGGTAAAGGTTAGGGTTAGGGTTAAGAGTTAGGGTTCTGTTTAATGGTTAGGATTGGGAATAGGGTTAAGGGTTAGGGTTAAGGTTAGGGGTTATGACGAAGGATCAACGGTTAGGGTTACTTTTAGGCGTAGGGTTAGGGTAAGGGGTTAGGGTTAGTGTTAGTGTTGTTGGTCGGGTTAAGGTTAGGGTTGGCGTTTCAGAAGTAGGGATTAGGTGTTACGGTTATAGCTAGGAGTTAGGGTTATAATGACGGTATAGGGCTTGTTCTCAGGGTGTCATGCATTAACGTTAAGATATGGGGTTAAAGTTAGGGTTATGGTGAGGTTTACCTGTTAAGGTGAGCAGTAGGATGAGGGTTAGGTGTTATGTTGTGGGTTAGGCTTATGGGTGAGGGGTAGGGTTTATGCTTAGGGCACGGGCCCTGTATGCCCTATGAGGCAAAGTTAGGTGTCTGTGATGGTCGCTGGGAACCCACTCTACCGCACGCAGTGTATGCGCCTCTGGGTTTCATGCAGGACACTGTGGCAGAGCCTCCTTTCACGCATGGCATGGGAGGATTGCAGGCTTTCTAAACTCTAAGAAAGCAAGAAGTCTGAGAATTAGATTTAGGGTTAGGGTTATGGTTAGGGTTAAGGATGAAGTTTAGTGTTAGGGTGAGGGCTTAGGGTTAGGGATTAGGGTTAGGGTTAAAGGTTACTCTTAGGTTTAACGGTTACACTTTGGTTTAGGGTTGAGGTTTACGGTTAGGGTTAAGATGAGGGGTTAGGGTTTGGTACAGGGTTAGGGTTAAGTGTTAGGTTTAGGGTTGAAGATTAGGATTAGGGTTAGGATTAAAGGTTAGCGTGAGAGTTAACGCTTAGGGTTAAGGTTAATAGTTAGGTGTTAGGGTTAGGGTTAGGGTTAGTTTTAGGGTTAGAGTTATGTGCTAGGGTTTGAGTTAGAGGTTAGGGTTAGGTTTACTGGTCACGGTTCGGGTTACGTTTAGGGGTTAGCATTAGGGTTAGGGTTAGGGTTAAGGGATAGGATTAGGGATAAGTGTTGGGCTTAGGGTTAGGGTTTAGTGTTAGGGTTATCATTAAGGATTAGGGTTAGGGTCAGGGTTAAATTCTTGGGTGCGGGTAATGGTTAGGGTCAGGGTTAAGGTTCACGGATAGGGTTAGTGTTAAGGGTTACGGGTAGGTTTAGGGTTCAAGGTTAGTGTTAGCATTAGGGCTTAAGGTTAGGATTAGGCGGTAGGTTAGATTTATGGATAGATCTAGGCGTTAGGGTAAGGGCTAGCGTTAGGGTTAAGAGATAGGTTTAGGTTTAAAGCTTAGGATTAGGGTTAGGGTTTGGGGTTAAAGTAAGTGTTAGGGGTTAGGTTTAAGGATCCAAGGTTAGGGTTATTTTTAGCTGTAGTGTTAGGGTTAGGGATAAGGGATCCCATTAGCATTAAGGGTCTTCCTTACTGTAGGGTTAAGGGTTAGGCTTAGAGTTAAAGGTTAAGGTTAGGGTCAGTGTTAAGATTTAGGGTGAGGGTTAACGGTTAGGGTAAAGGTTAAGCGTTAGGGTTAGGGATTAGTGATTAGGGTTTTTGGTTAGTGTTATTGTTAGCGGTGAGGAGTTAGTGTTTTATGAAGGGGTATGGTTAGAATTAGGATCGGGGTTAGAGTTAGGGTGAGGTATAGGGGTTAGGTTTAGGGGTTAGTTTTGGGGTAAAAGGATAGGATTAGGCTTACGGGTTGGGCTTAGGTTTAGGGTTAAAGTTTACTGCTAGGGTTAGGGATAGGGTTCAGGGTTAGTTTTAGGGGTTCTGGTTAGGGTTAGGTGTTAGGTTAGTGTCAGGGTTAGGTCTAGTCGTGAGGGTAAGGTTTAGGGTTAGCTTTAAGATCTAGGGTTACGTTTAATGGTTAGGATTAGGATTAGGGTTAAGGGTTAGGGTAAGGCTTAGGGGTTAGGGTGAAGGGTTAGGGTCAAGGGTTAGGGTTTTTGTTAGGCATAGCGTTGGGGTTAGTAGTAAGGGTTACTGTCAGTGTTAGCGTTGTAGGTAGCGTTACGGTTAGGGTTAGTGGTTTAGAATTAGGGTTAGGGATTAGGTGGCACAGTGATGACTAGGAGATAGGGTTAGAATTATGGGATAGGGGTTGTTCTCAGGAAATGGGTTATGCATTAACGTTAGGATAAGAGGTTAAAGTTAGGCGCACGGTGAGGTTTACGTGTTAAGGGGAGAAATAGGAACAGGGTTGGGTGTTATGTTCAGGGTTTGGGTTATCTGTTAAAGGTATTGTTTATGCTTAGCGCACGGGCCCTGTCTGCATTAGGCGGGCGGGGGGAGTTTAGGGGGCTGGGATAGTACCCGGGAACCCACTCTATCATACTCTGGGTATGGGCCCGTGGGTTTCATGCAGGACACAGTGGTAGAGCCTCCTTTCACGCATGGCATGGGAGGATTGCTGGCTTTCTAAACTCTAAGAAAGCAAGAAGTCTGAGAATTAGATTTAGGGTTAGGATTCTGGTTAGGGTTAAGGATGAAGTTTAGTGTTAGGGTGAGGGCTTAGGGTTAGGGATTAGGGTTAGGGTTAAAGGTTACTCTTAGGTTTAACGGTTACACTTTGGTTTAGGGTTGAGGTTTACGGGTAGGGTTAAGATGAGGGGTTAGGGTTTGGTACAGGGTTAGGGTTAAGTGTTAGGTTTAGGGTTGAAGATTAGAATTAGGGTTAGGATTAAAGGTTAGCGTGAGAGTTAACGCTTAGTGTTTAGGTTAAGAGTTAGGGTTTAGGGTTAGGGTTAGGGTTAGGGTTAGTTTTAGGGTTAGAGTTATGTGCTATGGTTTGTGTTAGAGGTTAGGGTTAGGTTTACTGGTCACGGTTAGGGTTACTTTTAGGGGGTAGCATTAGGGTTAGGGTTAGGGTTAAGGGATAGGATTAGGGTTAAGTGTTGGGCTTAGGGTTAGGATTTAGTGTTAAGTTTATCATTAAGGATTAGGGTTAGAGTAAGGGTTAAATGCTTGGGTGCGGGTAATGGTTAGGGTCAGGGTTTAGGTTCACGAATTGGGTTAGTGTTAAGGGTTACGGGTAGGTTTAGGGTTCAGGGTTAGTGTTAGCATTAGGGCTTAAGGTTAGGATTAGGCGGTAGGTTAGATTTAGGGTTAGATCTAGGCGTTAGGGTAAGGGCTAGCGTTAGGGTTAAGAGATAGGGTTAGGTTTAATGCTTAGGATTAGGGTTATGGTTTGGGGTTAAAGTAAGTGTTAGGGGTTAGGTTTAAGGATCCAAGGTTAGGGTTATTTTTAGCTGTAGTGTTAGGGTTAGGGATAAGGGATCCCATTAGCATTAAGGGTCATCCTTACTGTAGGGTTAAGGGTTAGGCTTAGAGTTAAAGGTTAAGGTTAGGGTCAGTGTTAAGATTTAGGGTGAGGGTTAACGGTTAGGGTAAAGGTTAAGCATTAGGGTTAGGGATTAGTGATTAGGGTTTTTGGTTAGTGTTAGGGTTAGCGGTTAGGAGTTAGTGTTTTATGAAGGGGTATGGTTAGAATTAGGATTGGGGTTAGAGTTAGGGTGAGGTATAGGGGTTAGGTTTAGGGGTTAGTTTTAGGGTAAAAGGATAGGATTAGGGTTACGGGTTGGGCTTAGGTTTAGGGTTAAAGTTTACTGCTAGGGTTAGGGATAGGGTTCAAGGTTAGCTTTAGGGGTTCTGGTTAGCGTTAGGTGTTAGGTTAGTGTCAGGGATAGGTCTAGTCGTGACGGTAAGGTTTAGGGTTAGCCTTAAGAGCTAGGGTTAGGTTTAATGGTTAGGATTAGGATTAGGGTTAAGGGTTAGGGTAAGGCTTAGGGGTTAGGGTGAAGGGTTAGGGTCAAGGGTTAGGGTTTTTGTTAGGCATAGCGTTGGAGTTAGAAGTAAGGGTTACTGTCAGTGTTAGGGTTGTAGGTAGGGTTACGGTTAGGGTTAGCGGTTTAGAATTAGGGTTAGGGATTAGGTGTCACAGTGATGACTAGGAGATAGGGTTAGAATTATGGGATAGGGGTTGTTCTCAGGAAATGGGTTATGCATTAACGTTAGGATAAGAGGTTAAAGTTAGGGGCACGGTGAGGTTTACATGTTAGTGGGAGAAATAGGAACAGGGTTGGGTGTTATGTTCAGGGTTAGGGTTATCTGTTAAAGGTATTGTTTATGCTTAGCGCACGGGCCCTGTCTGCATTAGGCGGGCGGGGGGAGTTTAGGGGGCAGGGATTGTACCCGGGAACCCACTCTATCATACTCTGTGTATGAGCCCGTGGTTTTCATGCAGGACACAGTGGTAGAGCCTCCTTTCACGCATGGCATGGGAGGATTGCAGGCTTTCCAAACTCTAAGAAAGCAAGAAGTCTGAGAATTAGATTTAGGGTTAGGATTCTGGTTAGGGTTAAGGATGAAGTTTAGTGTTAGGGTGAGGGCTTAGGGTTAGGGAATAGGGTTAGGGTTAAAGGTTACTCTTAGGTTTAACGGTTACACTTTGCTTTAGGGTTGAGGTTTAAGGTTAGGGTTAAGATGAGGGGTTAGGGTTTGGTACAGGGTTAGGGTTAAGTGTTAGGTTTAGGGTGGAAGATTAGGATTAGGGTTAGGATTAAAGGTTAGCGTGAGAGTTAACGCTTAGGGTTAAGGTTAAGAGTTAGGGTTTACGGTTAAGGTTAGGGTTAGTTTTAGGGTTAGAGTTATGTGCTATGGTTTGTGTTAGAGGTTAGGGTTAGGTTTACTGGTCACGGTTAGGGTTACGTTTAGGGGTTAGCATTAGGGTTAGGGTTAGGGTTAAGGGATAGGATTAGGGTTAAGTGTTGTACTTAGGGTTAGGGTTTAGTGTTAGGGTTAGCATTAAGGATTAGGGTTAGGGTCAGGGTTAAATGCTTGGGTGCAGGTAATGGTTAGGGTCAGGGTTAAGGTTCACGGATAGGGTTAGTGTTAAGGGTTACGGGTAGGTTTAGGGTTCAGGGTTAGTGTTAGCATTAGGGCTTAAGGTTAGGATTAGGCGGTAGGTTAGATTTAGGGTTAGATCTAGGCGTTAGGGTAAGGGCTAGCGTTAGGGTTAAGAGATAGGGTTAGGTTGAATGCTTAGGATTAGGGTTAGGGTTTGGGGTTAAAGTAAGTGTTAGGGGTTAGGTTTAAGGATCCAAGGTTAGGGTTATTTTTAGCTGTAGTGTTAGGGTTAGGGTAAGGGATCCCATTAGCATTAAGGGTCTTCCTTACTCTAGGCTTAAGGGTTAGGCTTAGAGTTAAAGATTAAGGTTAGGGTCAGTGTTAAGATTTAGGGTGAGGGTTAACGGTTAGGGTAAAGGATAAGGGTTAGGGTTAGGGATTAGTGATTAGGGTTTTTGGTTAGTGTTAGGGTTAGCAGTTAGGAGTTAGTGTTTTATGAAGGGGTATGGTTAGAATTAGGATTGGGATTAGAGTTAGGGTGAGGTATAGGGGTTAGGTTTAGGGGTTAGTTTTAGGGTAAAAGGATAGGAGTAGGGTTACGGGTTGGGCTTAGGTTTAGGGTTAAAGTTTACTGCTGGGGTTAGGGATAGGGTTCAGGGTTATCTTTAGGGGTTCTCGTTAGGGTTAAATGCTGAACACCTGCAAATAATTTTCAACGTATAGGTTAATTGAAAAGCTCTGCGGCATACTTCTTGGAACAAGCCAGTTACCTGTTCCCACGGAAAGAGGAGTATATAGAACCATGGTGGATTTCCAGCTGAGGAAGTAAAGGATTATTAAAGGAACGGGATGACCATGGGGATCATCGTCAATTCTCTGAAACAGAATCCGCCCTTTTCACCTGCCAAACACATGCCCACTTCTCCTCTCTAGGGATAATAAAAACTAACCAGCGAACTGACAGAGGGCCTGACCCCCCCATCCACATCGACCACACACACAAAAAAACCGTACCCTCCAGCTACTAATTATAATGCTAACTTGCAAAATTTCGCTGCATTTTAAAACAATGGAAAAATGGTGGTGGGATGATACTTAGAAGAATGGCTTCTTGTCTGTCTCCACTAACAAAAATATGCAACACCAAGTCAGCTACTCCTCAGCATAGTTATGTCCGTCGCAGCCTTCTTGGGTTTCAGGAGGCACATACAAACGTTAGCAAAATTATGGTGAAACGCTGAAAACCTGCAAATAATTTTCAACGTACTGGCTAATTTGAAAACTCTCCAGCATACTTCTTGGAACTAGCCAGGTACCTGTGCTCACGAATAGAGGAGTATATAGAAACATGGTGGAATCCCAGCTGATGAAGCAAAGGATTCTTAAAGGAATAAGATGACCATGCGGATCCTGTTTAATTCTCTGAAACAGAATCCGCCCTTTTCACCTGCCAAACACATGCCCCCTTCTCCACTCTGGGGATAATAAAAACAAACCAGTGAATTGACAGATGGCCTGACCAACCCATCCACACTGACCCCACAAAAAAAAAAAAGTACCTTCCAGCTACTAATTATAATGATAAATTTCAAAATTTCCCTTCATTTTTAAACAATGGAAAAATGATGGTGGGATGATACTTAGAAGAATGGCTTCCAGTCAGTCTCCACTAACAAAAATAGGCAACACCAAGTGAGCTACTCCTCAGCATACTTATGTCCGTGGCAGCCATATTGGGTTTCAGGAGACACATACAAACGTTATAAGAATTATGGTGAAACGCTGAAAACCTGCAAATAATTTTCAACGTACTGCTTAATTGAAAAGCTCTGCGGCATACTTCTTGGAACAAGCCAGTTACCTGTGCCCACACATAGAGGAGTATATAGAACCATGGTGGATTCCCAGGTGAAGAAGCAAAAGTTTCCTAAAGGAACGGGATGAGCATGCGGATCCTGTTTCATTCTCTGAAACAGAATCCGAACTTTTCACCTGCCAAACACATGTCCACTTCTCCTCTCTGGGGATAATAAAACTAACCAGCGAACTGACAGAGGGCCTGACCCCCCCATCCACATCGACCACACACACAAAAAAAAAACCGTACCCTCCAGCTACTAATTATAATGCTAACTTGCAAAATTTCCCTGCCTTTTAAAACAATGGAAAAATGGTGGTGGGATGATACTTAGAAGAATGGCTTCTTGTCTGTCTCCACTAACAAAAACAGGCAACACCACGTCAGCTACTCCTCAGCATAGTTATGTCCGTCGCAGCCTTCTTGGGTTTCAGGAGGCACATACAAACGTTATCAAAATTATGGTGAAACGCTGAACACCTGCAAATAATTTTCAACGTACTGGTTAATTTGAAAACTCTCCAGCATACTTCCTGGAACAAGCCAGGTACCTGTGCCCACGCAAAGTGGAGTATATAGAACCATGGTGGATTTCCAGCTGATGAATTAAAGGATTATTAAAGGAACGGGATGACCATGGGGATCATCGTTAATTCTGTGAACCAGAATCCGCCCTTTTCACCTGCCAAACACATGCCCACATCTCCTCTCTGGGGATAATAAAAACTAACCAGCGAACTGGCAGAGGGCCTGACCCCCCCATCCACATCGACCACACACACAAAAAAAAACCGTACCCTCCAGCTACTAATTATAATGCTAACTTGCAAAATTTCCCTGCATTTTAAAACAATGGAAAAATGGTGGTGGGATGATACTTAGAAGAATGGCTTCTTGTCTGTCTCCACTAACAAAAATAGGCAACACTAAGTCAGCTACTCCTCAGCATAGTTATGTCCGTCGCAGCCTTCTTGGGTTTCAGGAGGCACAAACAAACGTTATCACAATTATGGTGAAACGCTGAACACCTGCAAATAATTTTCAACATAGTGGTTAATTGAAAAGCTCTGCGGCATACTTCTTGGAACAAGCCACTTACCTGTTCCCACGCAAAGAGGAGTATATGGAACCATGGTGGATTTCCAGGTGATGAAGTAAAGGATTATTAAAGGAACGGGATGACCATGGGGATCATCGTTAATTCTCTGAAACAGAATCCGCCTTTTTCACCTGCCAAACACATGCCCACTTCACCTCTCTGGGGATAATAAAAACTAACCAGCGAACTGACAGAGGGCCTGACCCCCCCATGCACATCGACCACACACACAAAAAAAAAACCGTACCCTCCAGCTACTAATTATAATGCTAACTTGCAAAATTTCCCTCCTTTTTAAAACAATGGAAAAATGGTGGTGGGATGATACTTAGAAGAATGGCTTCTTGTCCGTCTCCACTAACAAAAATAGGCAACACCAAGTCAGCTACTCCTCAGCATAGTTATGTCCGTCGCCGCCTTCTTGGGTTTCAGGAGACACAAACAAACGTTATCACAATTATGGTGAAACCCTGAACACCTGCAAATAATTTTCAACGTAGTGGTTAATAGAAAAGCTCAGCGGCATACTTCTTGGAACAAGCCAGGTACCTGTGCCCATGCATAGAGGAGTACATAGAAACATGGTGGAATCCCAGCTCATGAAGCAAAGGATTCTTAAAGGAATGAGATGACCATGCGGATCCTGTTTAATTCTCTGAAACAGAATCCGCACTTTTCACCTGCCAAACACATGCCCCCTTCTCCTCTCTGGGGATAATAAAAACAAACCAGTGAATTGACAGATGGCCTGACCAACCCATCCACACTGACCCCACAAAAAAAAAAAAGTACCCTCCAGCTACTAATTATAATGATAACTTGCAAAATTTCCCTGCATTTTTAAACAATAGAAAAATGATGGTGGGATGATACTTAGAAGAATGGCTTCCAGTCAGTCTCCACTAACAAAAATAGGCAACACGAAGTCAGCTACGCCTCAGCATACTTATGTCCGTGGCAGCCATATTGGGTTTCAGGAGACACATACAAACGTTATAAGAATTATGGTGAAACGCTGAAAACCTGCAAATGATTTTCAACGTACTGCTTAATTGAAAAGCTCTGCGGCATACTTCTTGGAACAAGCTAGTTACCTGTGCCCACACATAGAGGAGTATATAGAACCATGGTGGATTCCCACCTGATGAAGCAAATTTTTCTAAAGGAACGGGAGGAGCATGCGGATCCTGTATCATTCTCTGAAACAGAATCTGCACTTTTCACCTGCCAAACACATGCCCACTACTCTTCTCTGGGGATAATAAAAACAAACCAGCGATCTGACAGAGGGCCTGAACACCCATCCTGACCGAACCCACAAAAAAAAAAAGGACCCTCCAGCTACTAATTATAATGCCAATTGGCAAAATTTCCCTGCATTTTTAAACAAAGGATAAATGATGGTGGGATGATACTTAGAAGAATGGCTTCTTGTCAGTCTCCACTGACAAAAATAGGCAACACCAAGTCAGCTATGCCTCAGCATAGTTATGTCCGTAGCAGCCATATTTGGTTTCAGTAGGCACATACACACGTTATCACAATTATGGTGAAACGCTGAAAACCTGCAAAGGATTTTCAACATACTGGTTAATTGAAAAGCTCTCAGGCATACTTCTTGGAACAAGCCAGTTTTCTGTGCCCACACATAGAGAAGTATATAGAACCATGGTGGATTCCCAGCTCATGAAGCAAAGGATTCTTTAAGGAACTGGATTACCATGCGGATCCTGTTTAATTCTCTGAAACAGATCCGCAGTTTTCACCTGCAATACTAATACCCACTTCCCCTCTCTGGGGATAATAAAAACAAACCAGCGAACTGACAGAGGGCCTTACCAACCCATCCACACTGACCCCACAAAAAAAAAAATAGTACCCTCCAGCTACTAATTATAATGCTAACTTGCAAAATTTCCCTACATTTTTAAACAATGGAAAAATGATGGTGGGATGATACTTAGAAGAATGGCTTCTTGTCAGTCTCCACTAACAAAAATAGGCAACACGAAGTCAGCTACGCCTCAGCATACCTATGTCATTGGCAGCCATATTGGGTTTCAGGAGACACAAACAAACTTTATAAGAATTATGGTGAAACGTTGAAAACCTGCAAATAATTTTCAACGTAGTGGTTAATTGAAAAGCTCTGCGGCATACTTCTTGGAACAAGCCAGTTACCTGTGCCCACACATAGAGGAGTATATAGAACCATGGTGGATTCCCAGCTGATGAAGCGAAAGTTTCCTAAAGGAACGGGATGAGCATGCGGATCCTGTTTCATTCTCTGAAACAGAATCCGAACTTTTCACCTTACAAACACATGCCTACTTCTCCTCTCTGGGGATAATAAAAACAAACCAGCCAACTGACAGAGGGCCTGACCAACACACCCACACCGATCCCACAGGAAAAAAAAAAAAAAAAAAAACACCGAAGCCTCCAGCTACTAATTAGAATGCTAACTTGCAAAATTTTCCTGCATTTTTAAACAATGGAAAAATGATGGTGAGATGATACTTAGAAGAATGGCTTCTTGTCAGTCTCCACTAACAAAAATAGGCAAAACCAAGTCAGCTACGCCTCAGCATAGTTATGTCCGTCGCAGCCTTCTTGGGTTTCAGGAGGCACAAACAAACGTTATCACAATTATGGTGAAACGTGAACACCTGCAAATAATTTTCAACGTAGTGGTTAATTGAAAAGCTCTGCGGCATACTTCTTGGAACAAGCCAGTTACCTG
Source organism: Eulemur rufifrons (assembly GCF_041146395.1). Classification (NCBI taxonomy): domain Eukaryota; kingdom Metazoa; phylum Chordata; class Mammalia; order Primates; family Lemuridae; genus Eulemur; species Eulemur rufifrons. The sequence goes on from NC_091001.1 coordinate 3,306,202, forward strand.
TTCCCACGCAAAGAGGAGTATAGAGAACCATGGTGGATTTCCAGCTGATGAAGTAAAGGATTATTAAAGGAACGGGATGACCATGGAGATCATCGTTAATTCTCTGAAACAGAATCCGCCCTTTTCACCTGCCAAACACATGCCCACTTCTCCTCTCTGGGGATAATAAAAACTAACCAGCGAACTGACAGAGGGCCTGACCTCCCATCCACATCGACCACACACACAAAAAAAATCCGTACCCTCCAGCTACTACTTATAATGCTAACTTGCAAAATTTCCCTGCATTTTAAAACAATGGTAAAATGGTGGTGGGATGATACTTAGAAGAATGGCTTCTTGTCTGTCTCCACTAACAAAAATAGGCAACACCAAGTCAGCTACTCCTCAGCATAGTTATCTCCGTCGCAGCCCTCTTGGGTTTCAGGAGGCATATACAAACGTTATCAATATTATGGTGAAACGCTGAAAACCTGCAAATAATTTTCAACGTACTGGTTAATTTGAAAACTCTCCAGCATACTTCTTGGAACAAGCCAGGTACCTGTGCTGACGCATAGAGGCGTATATAGAAACATGGTGGAATCTCAGCTAATGAAGCAAAGGATTCTTAAAGGAATGAGATGACCATGCGGATCCTGTTTAATTCTCTGAAACAGAATCCGCACTTTTCACCTGCCAAACACATGCCCACTACTCTTCTCTGGGGATAATAAAAACAAACCAGCGATCTGACAGAGGGCCTGAACACCCATCCTGACCGACCCCACAAAAAAAAAAGTACCCTGCAGCTACTAATTATAATGCCAATTTGCAAAATTTACCTGCATTTTTAAACAATGGAGAAATGATGGTGGGATGATACTTAGAAGAATGGCTTCTTGTCAGTCTCCACTGACAAAAATAGGCAACACCAAGTCAGCTACTCCTCGGCATAGTTATGTCCGTAGCAGCCATATTTGGTTTCAGTAGGCACATACACACGTTATCACAATTATGGTGAAACGCTGAAAACCTGCAAAGGATTTTCAACAAACTGGTTAATTGAAAAGCTCTGAGGCATATTTCTTGGAACAAGCCAGTTTCCTGTGCCCATGCATAGACAAGTATATAGAACCATGGTGGATTTCCAGCTGATGAAGTAAAGGATTATTAAAGGAACGGGATGACCATGGGGATCATCGTTAATTCTCTGAAACAGAATCCATCCTTTTCAGCTGCCAAACACATGCCCACTTCTCCTCTCTGGGGATAATAAAAACTAACCAGCGAACTGACAGAGGGCCTGACCCCCCCATCCACATCGACCACACAGAAAAAAAAAAAACCGTACCCTCCAGCTACTAATTATAATGCTAACTTGCAAAATTTCCCTGCATTTTAAAACAATTGAAAAATGGTGGTGGGATCAGACTTAGAAGAATGGCTTCTTGTCAGTCTCCACGAACAAAAACAGGCAACACCAAGTCAGCTACTCCTCAGCATAGTTATGTCTGTCGCAGCCTTCTTGGGTTTCAGGAGGCACAAACAAATTTTATCACAATTATGGTGAAACGCTGAACACCTGCAAATAATTTTCAACGTAGTGGTTAATTGAAAAGCTCTGCGGCATACTTCTTGGAACAAGCCAGTTACCTGATCCCAAGCAAAGAGGAGTATATAGAACCATGGTGGATTTCCAGCTGATGAAGTAAAGGATTATTAACGTCACGGGATGACCATGGGGACCATCGTTAATTCTCTGAAACAGAATCCGCCCTTTTCACCTGCCAAACACATGCCCACTTCTCCTCTCTGGGGATAATAAAAACTAACCAGCGAACTGACAGAGGGCCTGACCCCCCCATCCACATCGACCGCACAAAAAAAAAAAAACCGTACCCTCCAGCTACTAATTATAATGCGAACTTGCAAATTTCCCTGCATTTTAAAACAATGGATAAATGATGGTAGGATGATACTTAGAAGAATGGCTTCTTGTCTGTCTCCACTAACAAAAATAGGCAACACCAAGTCAGCTACTCCTCAGCATAGTTATGTCCGTCGCAGCCTTCTTGGGTTTCAGGAGTCACATACAAACTTTATCAAAATTATGGTGAAACGATGAAAACATGCAAATAATTTTCAACGTACTGGTTAATTTGAAAACTCTCCAGCATACTTCTTGGAACGAGCCAGGTACCTGTGCCCACGCATAGAGGAGTATATAGAAACATGGTGGATTCCCAGCTGATGAAGCAAAGGATTCTTAAAGGAATGAGATGACCATGCGGATCCTGTTTAATTCTCTGAAACAGAATCCGCAATTTTCACCTGCCAAACACATGCCCACTGCTCTTCTTTGGGGATAATAAAAACAAACCAGCGATATGACAGAGGGCCTGAACACCCATCCTAACCGACCCCACAAAAAAAAAAGTACCCTCCAGCTACTAATTATAATGCCAATTTGCAAAATTTCCCTGCATTTTTAAACAATGGAGAAATGATGGTGGGATGATACTTAGAAGAATGGCTTCTTGTCAGTCTCCACTGACAAAAATAGGCAACACCAAGTCAGCTACGCCTCAGCATAGTTATGTCCGTAGCAGCCATATTTGGTTTCAGTAGGCACATACACACGTTATCTCAATTATGGTGAAACGCTGAAAACCTGCAAAGGATTTTCAACATACTGGTTAATTGAAAAGCTCTGAGGCATACTTCTTGGAACAAGCCAGTTTCCTGTGCCCATGCAAAGAGAAGTCTATAGAACCATGGTGGATTCCCAGCTCATGAAGCAAAGGAGTCTTAAAGGAACGGGATTACCATGCGGATCCTGTTTAATTCTCTGAAACAGATCCACAGTTTTCACCTGCCATACTAATACACACTTCTCCTCTCTGGGAATAATAAAAACAAACCAGCGAACTGACAGAGGGCCTGACCAACACATCCACACCGACCCCACAGGAAAAAAAAAAAAAAAAAACACCGTAGCCTCCAGCTACTAATTATAATGCTAACTTGAAAAATTTTCCTGCATTTTTAAACAATGGAAAAATGAAGGTGAGATGATACTTAGAAGAATGGATTCTTGTCAGTCTCCACTAACAAAAATAGGCAAAACCAAGTCAGCTACGCCTCATCATAGTTATGTTCGTTGCAGCCATCTTGGGTGTCAGGAGGCACAAACAAACGTTATCACAATTATGGTGAAACGCTGAACACCTGCAAATAATTTTCAACGTAGTGGTTAATTGAAAAGCTCTGCGGCATACTTCTTGGAACAAGCCAGTTACCTGTTCCCACGCAAAGAGGAGTATAGAGAACAATGGTGGATTTCCAGCTGATGAAGTAAAGGATTATTAAAGGAACGGGATGACCATGGGGATCATCGTTAATTCTCTGAAACAGAATCCGCCCTTTTCACCTGCCAAACACATGCCCACTTCTCCTCTCTGGGGATAATAAAAACTAACCAGCGAACTGACAGAGGGCCTGACCCCCCCATCCACATCGACCACACACACACAAAAAAAAAACCGTACCCTCCAGCTACTAATTATAATGCTAACTTGCAAAATTTCCCTGCATTTTAAAACAATGGAAAAATGGTGGTGGGATGATACTTAGAAGAATGGCTTCTTGTCAGTCTCCACTAACAAATATAGGCAACACCAAGTCAGCTACTCCTCAGCATAGTTATGTCCGTCGCAGCCTTCTTGGGTTTCAGGAGGCACATAAAAACGTTATCAAAATTATGGTGAAACGCTGAAAACCTGCAAATAATTTTCAACGTACTGGTTAATTTGAAAACTCTCCAGCATACTTCTTGGAACAAGCCAGGTACCTGTGCCCACGCTTAGAGGAGTATATAGAAACATGGTGGAATCCCAACTGATGAAGCAAAGGATTCTTAAAGGAATGAGATGACCATGCGGATCCTGTTTAATTCTCTGAAACAGAATCCGCACTTTTCACCTGCCAAACACATGCCCACTACTCTTCTCTGGGGATAATAAAAACAAACCAGCGATCTGACAGAGGGCCTGAACACCCATCCTGACCGACCCCACAAAAAAAAAAGTACCCTCCAGCTACTAATTATAATGTCAATTTGCAAAATTTCCCTGCATTTTTAAACAATGGAGAAATGATGGTGAGATGATACTTAGAAGAATGGATTCTTGTGAGTCTCCACTAACAAAAATAGGCAAAACCAAGTCAGCTACGCCTCAGCATAGTTATGTCCGTCGCAGCCTTCTTGGGTTTCAGGAGTCACAAACAAACGTTATCACAATTATGGTGAATCGCTGAACACCTGCAAATAACTTTCAACGTAGTGGTTAATTGAAATGCTCTGCGGCATACTTCTTGGAACAAGGCAGTTACCTGTTCCCACGCAAAGAGGAGTATATAGAACCATGGTGGATTTCCAGCTGATGAAGTAAAGGATTATTAAAGGAACGGGATGACCATGGGGATCATCGTTAATTCTCTGAAACAGAATCCGCCCTTTTCACCTGCCAAACACATGCCCACTTCTCCTCTCTGGGGATAATAAATACTAACCAGCGAACTGACAGAGGGCCTGACCCCCCCATCCACATCGACCACACACAAAAAAAAAAAACCGTACCCTCCAGCTACTAATTATAATGCTAACTTGCAAAATTTCCCTGCATTTTAAAACAATGGAAAAATGGTGGTGGCATGATACTTAGAAGAATGGCTTCTTGTCAGTCTCCACTAACAAAAATAGGTAACACCAAGTCAGCTACTCCTCAGCATAGTTATGTACGTCGCAGCCTTCTTGGGTTTCAGGAGGCACAAACAAACGTTATCACAATTATAGTGAAACGCTGAACACTTGCAAATAATTTTCAACGTAGTGGTTAATTGAAAAGCTCTGCGGCATACTTCTTGGAACAAGCCAGTTACCTGTTCCCACGCAAAGAGGAGTATATAGAACCATGGTGGATTTCCAGCTGATGAAGTAAAGGATTATTAAAGGAACGGGATGACCATGGGGATCATCGTTAATTCTCTGAAACAGAATCCGCCCTTTTCACCTGCCAAACACATGCCCACTTCTCCTCTCTGGGGAAAATAAAAACTAACCAGCGAACTGACAGAGGGCCTGACCACCCCATTCACATCGACACACACAAAAAAAAACCGTGCCCTCCAGCTATTAATTATAATGCTAACTTGCAAAATTTCCCTGCCTTTTAAAACATTGGAAAAACGGTGGTGGCATCATACTTAGAGGAATGGCTTCTTGTCAGTCTCCACTGACAAAAATAGGCAACACCAAGTCAGCTACGCCTCAGCATAGTTATGTCCGTAGCAGCCATATTTGGTTTCAGTAGGCACATACACACGTTATCACAATTATGGTGAAACGCTGAAAACCTGCAAAGGATTTTCAACATACTGGTTAATTGAAAAGCTCTGAGGCATACTTCTTGGAACAAGCCAGTGTCCTGTGCCCACGCATAGAGAAATATATAGAACCATGGTGGATTCCGAGCTCATGAAGCAAAGGATTCTTAAAGGAACGGGATTAGCATGCGGATCCTGTTTAATTCTCTGTAACAGATCCGCAGTTTTCACCTGCCATACTAATACCCACTTTTCCTCTCTGGGGATAATAAAAACAAACCAGCGAACTGACAGAGGGCCTGACCAACACATCCACACCGACCCCACAGGAAAAAAAAAAAAAAAAAAAAAACGCCGTAGCCTCCAGCTACTAATTATAATGCTAATTTGCAAAATTTTCCTGAATTTTTAAACAATGGGGAAATGGTGGTGGGATGATACTTAGAAGAATGGCTTCTTGTCAGTCTCCACTGACAAAAATAGGCAACACCAAGTAAGCTAGGCCTCAGCAGAGTTATGTCCGTAGCAGCCATATATGGTTTCAGTAGGCACATACACACGTTATCACAATTATGGTGAAACGCTGAACACCTGCAAATAATTTTCAACGTAGTGGTTAATTGAAAAGCTCTGCGGCATACTTCTTGGAACAAGGCAGTTACCTGTTCCCACGTAAAGAGGAGTATATGGAACCATGGTGGATTTCCAGCTGATGAAGTAAAGGATTATTAAAGGAACGGGATGACCATGGGGATCATCGTTAATTCTCTGAAACAGAATCCGCCCTTTTCACTTGCCAAACACATGCCCAATTCTCCTCTCTGGGGATAATAAAAACTAACCAGCGAACTGACAGAGGGCCTGACCCCCCCCCATCCACATCGACCACACACACAAAAAAAAAACCGTACCCTCCAGCTACTAATTATAATGCTAACTTGCAAAATTTCCTTGCATTTTAAAACAATGGAAAAATGGTGGTGGGATGATACTTAGAAGAATGGCTTCTTGTCAGTCTCCACTAACAAAAATAGGGAACACCAAGTCAGCTACTCCTCAGCATAGTTATGTCCGTCGCAGCCTTCTTGGGTTTCAGGAGGCACAAACAAACGTTATCACCATTATGGTCAAACGATGAACACCTGCAAATAATTTTCAACGTAGTGGTTAATTGAAAGCTCTGCGGCATACTTCTTGGAACAAGCCAGTTACCTGTTCCCACGCAAAGAGGAGTATATAGAACCATGGTGGATTTCCAGCTGATGAAGTAAAGCATTATTAAAGGAATGGGATGACCATGGGGATCATCGTTAATTCTCTGAAACAGAATCTGCCCTTTTCACCTGCCAAACACATGCCCACTTCTCCTCTCTGGGGATAATAAAAACTAACCAGCGAACTGACAGAGGGCCTGACCCCACCCCCCATCCACATCGATCACACACAAAAAAAAAAAACCATACCCTCCAGCTACTAATTATAATGGTAACTTGCAAAATTTCCCTGCATTTTAAAACAATGGAAAAATGGTGGTGGGATGATACTTAGAAGAATGGCTTCTTGACAGTCTCCACTAACAAAAATAGGCAACACCAAGTCAGCTACGCCTCAGCATAGTTATGTCCATCGCAGCCTTCTTGGGTTTCAGGAGTCACAAACAAACGTTATCACAATTATGGTGAAACGCTGAACACCTGCAAATAATTTTCAACGTAGTGGTTAATTGAAAAGCTCTGCGGCATACTTCTTGGAACAAGGCAGTTACCTGTTCCCACGCAAAGAGGAGTATATGGAACCATGGTGGATTTCCAGCTGATGAAGTAAAGGATTATTAAAGGAACGGGATGACCATGGGGATCATCGTTAATTCTCTGAAACAGAATCCGCCCTTTTCACCTGCCAAACACATGCCCACTTCTCCTCTCTGGGGATAATAAAAACTAACCAGCGAACTGACAGAGGGCCTGACCCCCCGCCATCCACATCGACCACACACAAAAAAAAAAACCGTACCCTCCAGCTACTAATTATAATGCTAACTTGCAAAATTACCCTGCATTTTAAAACAATGGAAAAATGGTGGTGGGATCATACTTAGAAGAATGGCTTCTTGTCTGTCTCCACTAACAAAAATAGGCAACACCAAGTCAGCTAATCCTCAGCATAGTTATGTCCGTCACAGCCTTCTTGGGTTTCAGGAGGGACATACAAACGTTATCAAAATTATGGTAAAATGCTGAACACCTGCAAATAATTTTCAACGTACTGTTTAATTTGAAAACTCTCCAGCATACTTCTTGGAACACGCCAGGTACCTGTGTCCACGCATAGAGGAGTATATAGAAACATGGTGGAATCCCAGCTGATGAAGCAAAGGATTCTTAAAGGAATAAGATGACCATGCGGATCCTGTTTAATTCTCTGAAACAGAATCCGCCCTTTTCACCTGCCAAACACATGGCCACTACTCTTCTCTGGGGATAATAAAAACAAACCAGCGATCTGACAGAGGGCCTGAACACCCATCCTGACCGACCCCACAAAACAAAAAAGTACCCTCCAGCTACTAATTATAATGCCAATTTGCAAAATTTCCCTGCATTTTTAAACAATGGAGAAATGATGGTGGGATGATTCTAGAAGAATGGCTTCTTGTCAGTCTCCACTGACAAAAATAGGCAACACCAAGTCAGCTACGCCTCAGCATAGTTATGTCCGTAGCAGCCATATTTGGTTTCAGTAGGCACATACACACGTTATCACAATTATGGTGAAACGCTGAAAACCTGCAAAGGATTTTCAACATACTGGTTAATTGAAAAGCTCTGAGGCATACTTCTTGGAACAAGCCAGTTTCCTGTGCCCACGCATAGAGAAGTATATAGAACCATGGTGGATTCCCAGCTCATGAAGCAAAGGATTTTTAAAGGAACGGGATTACCATGCGGATCCTGTTTAATTCTCTGAAACAGATCCGCAGTTTTCACCTGCCATACTAATACCCACTTCTCCAACTCTGGGGATAATAAAAACAAACCAGCGAACTGACAGAGGGCCTGACCAACACATCCACACCGACCCCACAGGAAAAAAAAAAAAACAAACACCGTAGCCTCCAGCTACTAATTATAATGCTAATTTGCAAAACTTTCCTGCATTTTTAAACAATCGAAAAATGATGGTGAGAAGATACTTAGAAGAATGGATTCTTGTCAGTCTCCACTAACAAAAATAGGCAAAACCAAGTCAGCTACGCCTCAGCATAGTTATGTCCGTCGCAGCCTTCTTGGGTTTCAGGAGGCACAAACAAACGTTATCACAATTATGGTGAAACGCTGAACATCTGCAAATAATTTTCAACGTACTGGTTAATTGAAAAGCTCTGCGGCATACTTCTTGGAACAAGCCAGTTACCTGTTCTCACGCAAAGAGGAGTATATAGAACCATGGTGGATTTCCAGCTGTTGAAGTAAAGGATTATTAAAGGAACGGGATGACCATAGGGATCATCGTTAATTCTCTGAAACAGAATCCGCCCTTTTCACCTGCCAAACACATGCCCACTTCTCCTCTCTGGGGATAATAAAAACTAACCAGCGAACTGACAGAGGGCCTGACCCCACCATCCAAATCAACCACACAAAAAAAAAAAGCCGTAACCTCCAGCTACTAATTATAATGCTAACTTGCAAAATTTCCCTGCATTTTAAAACAATGGAAAAATGATGGTGGGATGATACTTAGAAGAATGGCTTCTTGTCAGTCTCCATAAGAAAAATAGGCAACACCAAGTCAGCTACTCCTCAGCATAGTTATGTCCGTCGCAGCCTTCTTGGGTTTCAGGAGGCACAAACAAACGTTATCACCATTATGGTGAAACGCTGAACACCTGCAAATAATTTTCAACGTAGTGGTTAATTGAAAAGCTCTGCGGCGTACTTCTTGGAACAATCCAGTTACCTGTTCCCACGCAAAGAGGAGTATATAGAACCATGGTGGCTTTCCAGCTGATGAAGTAAAGCATTATTAAAGGAACGGGATGACCATGGGGATCATCGTTAATTCTCTGAAACAGAATCCACCCTTTTCACCTGCCAAACACATGCCCACTTCTCCTCTCTGGGGATAATAAAAACTAACCAGCGATCTGACAGAGGGCCTGACCCCCCCCATCCACATCGACCACACACAAAAAAAAAACGATACCCTCCAGCTACTAGTTATAATGCTAACTTGCAAAATTTCCTTGCATTTTAAAACAATGGAAAAATGGTGGTGGGATGATACTTAGAAGAATGGCTTCTTGTCAGTCTCCACTAACAAAAATAGGGAACACCAAGTCAGCTACTCCTCAGCATAGTTATGTCCGTCGCAGCCTTCTTGGGTTTCAGGAGGCACAAACAAACGTTATCACCATTATGGTCAAACGATGAACACCTGCAAATAATTTTCAACGTAGTGGTTAATTGAAAAGCTCTGCGGCATACTTCTTGGAACAAGCCAGTTACCTGTTCCCACGCAAAGAGGAGTATATAGAACCATGGTGGATTTCCAGCTGATGAAGTAAAGCATTATTAAAGGAATGGGATGACCATGGGGATCATCGTTAATTCTCTGAAACAGAATCTGCACTTTTCACCTGCCAAACACATGCCCACTTCTCCTCTCTGGGGATAATAAAAACTAACCAGCGAACTGTCAGAGGGCCTGACCCCACCCCCCATCCACATCGATCACACACACAAAAAAAAAACCATACCCTCCAGCTACTAATTATAATGCTAACTTGCAAAATTTCCCTGCATTTTAAAACAATGGAAAAATGGTGGTGGGATGATACTTAGAAGAATGGCTTCTTGACAGTCTCCACTAACAAAAATAGGCAACACCAAGTCAGCTACGCCTCAGGATAGTTATGTCCGACGCAGCCTTCTTGGGTTTCAGGGGGCACAAACACACGTTATCACAATTATGGTGAAACGCTGAACACCTGCAAGTAATTTTCAACGTAGTGGTTAATTGAAAAGCTCTGTGGCATACTTCTTGGAACAAGCCAGTTACCTGTTCCCACACAAAGATGAGTATAGAGAACCCTGGTTGATTTCCAGCTGATGAAGTAAAGGATTATTAAAGGAACGGGATGACCATGGGGATCATCGTTAATTCTCTGAAACAGAATCCGCCCTTTTCACCTGCCAAACACATGCCCACTACTCTTCTCTGGGGATAATAAAAACTAACCAGCGAACTGACAGAGGGCCTGAGCCCCCCCCCATCCACATCGACCACACACACACAAAAAAAACCGTACTCTCCAGCTACTAATTATAATGCTAACTTGCAAAATTTCCTTGCATTTTAAAACAATGGAAAAATGGTGGTGGGATGATACTTAGAAGAATGGCTTCTTGTCAGTCTCCACTAACAAAAATAGGCAACACCAAGTCAGCTACTCCTCAGCATAGTTATGTCCGTCGCAGCCTTCTTGGGTTTCAGGAGGCACAAACAAACGTTATCACCATTATGGTGAAACGCTGAACACCTGCAAATAATTTTCAACGTAGTGGTTAATTGAAAAGCTCTGCGGCACACTTCCTGGAACAAGCCAGTTACCTGTTCCCACGCAAAGAGGAGTATATAGAACCATGGTGGATTTCCAGCTGATGAAGTAAAGCATTATTAAAGGAACGGGATGACCATGGGGATCATCGTTAATTCTCTGAAACAGAATCTGCCCTTTTCACCTGCCAAACACATGCCCACTTCTCCTCTCTGGGGATAATAAAAACTAACCAGCGAACTGACAGAGGGCCTGACCCCACCCCCCATCCACATCGATCACACACACAAAAAAAAAACCATACCCTCCAGCTACTAATTATAATGGTAACTTGCAAAATTTCCCTGCATTTTAAAACAATGGTAAAATGGTGGTGGGATGATACTTAGAAGAATGGCTTCTTGACAGTCTCCACTAACAAAAATAGGCAACACCAAGTCAGCTACTCCTCAGCATAGTTATGTCCGTCGCAGCCTTCTTGGGTTTCAGGAGACACAAACACACGTTATCATAATTATGGTGAAACGCTGAACACCTGAAAATAACTTTCAACGTACTGGTTAATTGAAAAGCTCTGCGGCATACTTCTTGGAACAAGGCACTTATCTGTTCCCACGCTAAGAGGAGTATATAGAACCATGGTGGATTTCCAGCTGATGAAGTAAAGCATTATTAAAGGAAAGGGATAACCATGGGGATCATCGTTAATTCTCTGAAACAGAATCCGCCCTTTTCACCTGCCAAACACATGCCCACTTCTCTTCTCTGGGGATAATAAAAACAAACCAGCGATCTGACAGAGGGCCTGAACACCCATCCTGACCGACCCCACAAAACAAAAAAGTACCCTCCAGCTACTAATTATAATGCCAATTTGCAAACTTTCCCTCCATTTTTAAACAATGGAGAAATGATGGTGGGATGATACTTAGAAGAATGGCTTCTTGTCAGTCTCCACTGACAAAAATAGGCAACACCAAGTCAGCTACGCCTCAGCATAGTTATGTCCGTAGCAGCCATATTTGGTTTCAGTAGGCACATACACACGTTATCACAATTGGTGAAACGCTGAAAACCTGCAAAGGATTTTCAACATACTGGTTAATTGAAAAGCTCTGAGGCATACTTCTTGGAACAAGCCAGTTTCCTGTGCCCACGCATAGAGAAGTATATAGAACCATGGTGGATTCCCAGCTCCTGAAGCAAAGGATTCTTAAAGAAACGGGATTACCATGCGGATCCTCTTTAATTCTCTGAAACAGATCCGCAGTTTTCACCTGCCATACTAATACCCACTTCTCCTCTCTGGGGATAATAAAAACAAACCAGCGAACTGACAGAGGGCCTGACCAACACATCCACACCGACCCCACAGGAATAAAAAAAAAAAAAACACCGTAGCCTCCAGCTACTAATTATAATGCTAACTTGCAAAATTTCCCTGCATTTTAAAACAATGGAAAAATGGTGGTGGGATGATACTTAGAAGAATGGCTTCTTGTCAGTCTCCACTAACAAAAATAGGCAACACCAAGTCAGCTACTCCTCAGCATAGTTATGTCCGTCGCAGCCTTCTTGGGTTTCAGGAGGCACAAACAAACGTTATCACAATTATGGTGAAACGCTGAACACCTGCAAATAATTTTCAACGTACTGGTTAATTGAAAATCTCTGCAGCATACTTCTTGGAACAAGCCAGTTACCTGTTCCCACGCAAAGAGGAGTATATAGAACCATGGTGGATTTCCAGCTGATGAAGTAAAGGATTATTAAAGGAACGGGATGACCATGGGGATCATCGTTAATTCTCTGAAACAGAATCCGCCCTTTTCACCTGCCAAACACATGGCCACTTCTCCTCTCTGGGGATAATAAAAACTAACCAGCGAACTGACAGTGGTCCTGACCCCCCCCATCCACATAGACCACACACACACACAAAAACCGTACCCTCCAGCTACTAATTATAATGCTAACTTGCAAAATTTCCCTGCATTTTAAAACAATGGAAAAATGGTGGTGGGATCATACTTAGAAGAATGGCTTCTTGTCTGTCTCCACTAACAAAAATAGGCAGCACCAAGTCAGCTACTCCTCAGCATAGTTATGTCCGTCGCAGCCTTCTTGGCTTTCAGGAGGGACATACAAACGTTATCAAAATTATGGTGAAACGCTGAACACCTGAAAATAATTTTCAACGTACTGGTTAATTTGAAAACTCTCCAGCATAATTCTTGGAACAAGCCAGGTACCTGTGCCCACGCATAGAGGAGTATATAGAAACATGGTGGAATCCCAGCTGATGAAGCAAAGGATTCTTAAAGGAATGAGATGACCATGCGGATCCTGTTTAATTCTCTGAAACAGAATCCGCACTTTTCACCTGCCAAACACATGCCCACTGCTCTTCTCTGGGGATAATAAAAACAAACTAGCGATCTGACAGAGGGCCTGAACACCCATCCTGACCGACCCCACAAAACAAAAAAGTACCCTCCAGCTACTAATTATAATGCCAATTTGCAAAATTTCCCTGCATTTTTAAACAATGGAGAAATGATGGTGGGATGATACTTAGAAGAATGGCTTCTTGTCAGTCTCCACTGACAAAAATAGGCAACACCAAGTCAGCTACGCCTCAGCATAGTTATGTCCGTAGCAGCCATATTTGGTTTCAGTAGGCACATACACACGTTATCACAATTATGGTGAAACGCTGAAAACCTGCAAAGGATTGTCAACATACTGGTTCATTGAAAAGCTCTGAGGCACACTTCTTGGATCTAGCCAGTTTCCTGTGCCCACGCATAGACAAGTATATAGAACCATGGTGGATTCCCAGCTCATGAAGCAAAGGATTGTTAAAGTAACGGGATTACCATGCGGATCCTGTTTAATTCTCTGAAACAGATCCGCAGTTTTCACCTGCCATACTAATACCCACTTCTCCTCTCTGGGGATAATAAAAACCAACCGGGGAACTGACAGAGGGCCTGACCAACATATCCACACCGAAACCACAGGATAAAAAAAAAAAAACACCGTAGCCTCCAGCTACTAATTATAATGCTAACTTGCAAAATTTCCCTGCATTTTAAAACAATGGAAAAATGGTGGTGGGATGATACTTAGAAGAATGGCTTCTTGTCAGTCTCCACTAACAAAAATAGGCAACACCAAGTCAGCTACTCCTCAGCATAGTTATGTCCGTCACAGCCTTCTAGGGTTTCAGGAGGCACAAACAAAGGTTCTCACAATTATGGTAAAACGCTGAACATCTGCCAATAATTTTCAACGTAGTGGTTAATTGAAAAGCTCTGCGGCATACTTCTTGGAACAAGCCAGTTACCTGTTCCCACGCAAAGAGGAGTATATAGAACCATGGTGGATTTCCAGCTGATGAAGTAAAGGATTATTAAAGGAATGGGATGTCCATGGGGATCATCGTTAATTCTCTGAAACAGAATCCACCCTTTTCACCTGCCAAACACATGCCCACTTCTCCTCTCTGGGGATAATAAAAACTAACCAGCGAACTGACAGTGGGCCTGACCCCCGCCATCCGCATCGACCACACACAAAAAAAAAAACCGTACCCTCCAGCTACTAATTATAATGCTAACTTGCAAAATTTCCCTGCATTTTAAAACAATGGAAAAATGGTGGTGGGATCATACTTAGAAGAATGGCTTCTTGTCTGTCTCCACTAACAAAAATAGGCAACACCAAGTCAGCTACTCCTCAGCATAGTTATGTCCGTCGCAGCCTTCTTGGCTTTCAGGAGGAACATACAAACGTTATCAAAATTATCGTGAAACGCTGAACACCTGAAAATAATTTTCAACGTACTTGTTAATTTGAAAACTCTCCAGCATAATTCTTGGAACAAGCCAGGTACCTGTGCCCACGCATAGAGGAGTATATAGAAACATGGTGGAATCCCAGCTGATGAAGCAAAGGATTCTTAAAGGAATGAGATGACCATGCGGATCCTGTTTAATTCTCTGAAACAGAATCCGCACTTTTCACCTGCCAAACACATGCCCACTACTCTTCTCTGGGGATAATAAAAACAAACCAGCGATCTGACAGAGGGCCTGAACACCCATCCTGACCGACCCCACAAAACAAAAAAGTACCCTCCAGCTACTAATTATAATGCCAATTTGCAAAATTTCCCTGCATTTTTAAACAATGGAGAAATGATGGTGGGATGATACTTAGAAGAATGGCTTCTTGTCAGTCTCCACTGACAAAAATAGGCAACACCAAGTCAGCTACGCCTCAGCATAGTTATGTCCGTAGCAGCCATATTTGGATTCAGTAGGCACATACACACGTTATCACAATTATGGTGAAACGCTGAAAACCTGCAAAGGATTGTCAAAATACTGGTTAATTGAAAAGCTCTGAGGCATACTTCTTGGAACTAGCCAGTTTCCTGTGCCCACGCGTCGACAAGTATATAGAACCATGGTGGATTCCCAGCTCATGAAGCAAAGCATTGTTAAAGGAACTGGATTACCATGCGGATCCTGTTTAATTCTCTGAAACACATCCGCAGTTTTCACCTGCCATACTAATACCCACTTCTCCTCTCTGGGGATAATAAAAACCATCCGGGGAACTGACAGAGGGCCTGACCAACACATCCACACCGACCCCACAGGAAAAAAAAAACAAAAAACACCGTAGCCTCCAGCTACTAATTATAATGCTAACTTGCAAAATTTTCCTGCATTTTTAAACAATGGAAAAATGATGGTGAGATGATACTTACAAGAATGGATTCTTGTCAGTCTCCACTAACAAAAATAGGCAAAACCAAGTCAGTTACGCCTCAGCATAGTTATGTCCATCGCAGCCTTCTTGGGTTTCAGGACGCACAAACAAAGGTTCTCACAATTATGGTGAAACGCTGAACACCTGCAAATAATTTTCAACGTACTGGTTAATTGAAAAGCTCTGCGGCATACTTCTTGGAACAAGCCAGTTACCTGTTCCATCGCAAAGAGGAGTATATAGAACCATGGTGGATTTCCAGCTGATGAAGTAAAGGATTATTAAAGGAAGGGGATGACCTGGGGATCATCGTTAATTCTCTGAAACAGAATCCGCCCTTTTCACCTGCCAAACACATGCCCACTTCTCCTCTCTGGGGATAATAAAAACCAACCAGCGAACTGACAGAGGGCCTAACCCTCACCATCCACATCGACCACACACAAAAAAAAAAAAACCGTACCCTCCAGCTACTAATTATAATGCTAACTTGCAAAATTTCCCTGCATTTTAAAACAATGGAAAAATGGTGGTGGATGATACTTAGAAGAATGGCTTCTTGTCAGTCTCCACTAACAAAAATAGGCAACACCAAGTCAGCTACTCCTCAGCATAGTTATGTCCCTCGCAGCCTTCTAGGGTTTCAGGAGGCACAAACAAAGGTTCTCACAATTATGGTAAAACGCTGAACACCTGCAAATAATTTTCAACGTAGTGGTTAATTGAAAAGCTCTGCGGCATACTTCTTGGAACAAGGCAGTTACCTGTTCCCACGCCAAGAGGAGTATAGAGAACCATGGTGGATTTCCAGCTGATGAAGTAAAGGATTATTAAAGGAAAGGGATGACCATGGGGATCATCGTTAATTCTCTGAAACAAAATCCGCCCTTTTCACCTGCCAAACACATGCCCACTTCTCCTCTCTGGGGATAATAAAAACTAACCAGCGAACTGAGAGAGGGCCTGACCCCCCCATCCACATCGACCACACACACAAAAAAAAAACCGTACCCTCCAGCTACTAATTATAATGCTAACTTGCAAAATTTCCCTGCATTTTAAAACAATGGAAAAATGGTGGTGGGATGATACTTAGAAGAATGGCTTCTTGTCAGCCTCCACTAACAAAAATAGGCAACACCAAGTCAGCTACTCCTCAGCATAGTTATGTCCGTCGCAGCCTTCTTGGATTTCAGGAGGGACATACAAACGTTATCAAAATTATGGTGAAACGCTGAAAACCTGCAAATAATTTTCAACGTACTGGTTAATTTGAAAACTCTCCAGCATAATTCTTGGAACAAGCCAGGTACCTGTGCCCACGCATAGAGGAGTATATAGAATCATGGTGGAATCCCAGCTCATGAAGCAAAGGATTCTTAAAGGAACGGTATTACCATGCGGATCCTGTTTAATTCTCTGAAACAGATCCGCAGTTTTCCCCGGCCATACTAATACCCACTTCTCCTCTCTGGGGATAATAAAAACCAACCGGGGAACTGACAGAGGGGCTGACCAACACATCCACACCGACTCCACAGGAAAAAAAAAAAAAAAAAACACCGTAGCCTCCAGCTACTAATTATAATGCTAACTTGCAAAACTTTCCTGCATTTTTAAACAATGGAAAAATGATGGTGAGATGATACTTACAAGAATGGATTCTTGTCAGTCTCCACTAACAAAAATAGGCAAAACCAAGTCAGCTTCGCCTCAGCATAGTTATGTCCGTCACAGCCTTCTTGGGTTTCAGGAGGCACAAACAAACATTATCACAATTATGGTGAAACGCTATACACCTGCAAATAATTTTCAACGTACTGGTTAATTGAAAAGCTCTGCGGCATACTTCTTGGAACAAGCCAGTTACCTGTTCCCACGCAAAGAGGAGTGTATAGAACCATGGTGGATTTCCAGCTGATGAAGTAAAGGATTATTAAAGGAACGGGATGACCATGGGGATCATCGTTAATTCTCTGAAACAGAATCCGCCCTTTTCACCTGCCAAACACATGCCCACTTCTCCTCTCTGGGGATAATAAAAACTAACCAGCGAACTGACAGAGGGCCTGACCCCCACCATCCACATCGACCACACACAAAAAAAAACCGTACCCTCCAGCTACTAATTATAATGCTAACTTGCAAAATTTCCATGCATTTTAAAACAATGGAAAAATGGTGGTGGGATGATACTTAGAAGAATGGCTTCTTGTCAGTCTCCACTAACAAAAATAGACAACACCAAGTCAGCTACTCCTCAGCATAGGTATGTCCATCGCAGACTTCTTGGGTTTCAGGAGGCACAAACAAAAGTTATCACAATTATGGTGAAACGCTGAACACCTGCAAATAATTTTCAACGTAGTGGTTAATTGAAAAGCTCTGCGGCATACTTCTTGGAACAAGGCAGTTACCTGTTCCCACGCAAAGAGGAGTATATAGAACCATCGTGGATTTCCAGCTGATGAAGTAAAGGATTATTAAAGGAACGGGATGACCATGGGGATCATCGTTAATTCTCTGAAACAGAATCCGCCCTTTTAACCTGCCAAACACATGCCCACTTCTCCTCTCTGGGGATAATAAAAACTAACCAGCGAACTGACAGAGGGCCTCACCCCCCCGATCCACATCGACCACACACACAAAAAAAAAACCGTACCCTCCAGCTACTAATTATAATGCTAAATTGCAAAATTTCCCTGCATTTTAAAACAGTGGAAAAATGGTGGTGGGATCATACTTAGAAGAATGGCTTCTTGTCTGTCTCCACTAACAAAAATAGGCAACACCAAGTAAGCTACTCCTCAGCATAGTTATGTCCATCGCAGCCTTCTTGCGTTTCAGGAGGGACATACAAACGTTATCAAAATTATGGTGAAATGCTGAAAACCTGCAAATAATTTTCAACGTACTGGTTAATTTGAAAACTCTCCAGCATAATTCTTGGAACAAGCCAGGTACCTGTGCCCACGCATAGAGGAGTATATAGAAACATGGTGGAATCCCAGCTGATGAAGCAAAGAATTCTTAAAGGAATGAGATGACCATTCGGATCCTGTTTAATTCTCTGAAACAGAATCCGCCTTTTTCACCTGCCAAACACATGCCCACTTCTCCTCTCTGGGGATAATAATAATTAACCAGCGAACTGACAGAGGGCCTGACCCCCCCATCCACCTCGACCACACACACAAAAAAAAAAAAAACCGTACCCTCCAGCTACTAATTATAATGCTAACTTGCAAAATTTCCCTGCATTTTAAAACAATGGAAAAATGGTGGTGGGATCATACTTAGAAGAATGGCTTCTTGTCTGTCTCCCCTAACAAAAATAGGCAACACCAAGTCAGCTACTCCTCAGCATAGTTATGTCCGTCGCAGTCTTCTTGGGTTTCAGGAGGCACAAACACACGTTATCACAATTATGGGGAAACGCTGAACACCTGCAAATAATGTTCAACGTACTGGTTAATTGAAAAGCTCTGCGGCATACTTCTTGGAACAAGCCAGTTACCTGTTCCCACGCAAACAGGAGTATATAGAACCATGGTGGATTTCCAGCTGATGAAGTAAAGGATTATGAAAGGAACGGGATGACCATGGGGATCATCGTTAATTCTCTGAAACAGAATCCGCCCTTTTCACCTGCCAAACACATGCCCACTTCTCCTCTCTGGGGATAATAAAAACTAACCAGCGAACTGACAGAGGGCCTGACCCCCCAACCACATCGACCACACACAAAAAAAAAACCGTACCCTCCAGCTACTAATTATAATGCTAACTTGAAAAATTTCCCTGCATTTTAAAACAATGGAAAAATGGTGGTGGGATCATACTTAGAAGAATGGCTTCTTGTCTGTCTCCACTAACAAAAATAGGCAACACCAAGTCAGCTACTCCTCAGCATAGTTATGTCCGTCGCAGTCTTCTTGGGTTTCAGGAGGCACAAACACACGTTATCACAATTATGGTGAAACACTGAACACCTGCAAATAATTTTCAACGTAGTGGTTAATTAAAAAGCTCTGCGGCATTCTTCTTGGAACAAGCCAGTTACCTGTTCCCACGCAAAGAGGAGTATAGAGAACCATGGTGGATTTCCAGCTGATGAAGTAAAGGATTATTAAAGGAATGGGATGACCATGGGGATCATCGTTAATACTCTGAAACAGAATCCGCCCTTTTCACCTGCCAAACACATGCCCACTTTTCCTCTCTGGTGATAATAAAAACTAACCAGCGAACTGACAGAGGGCCTGACCCCCCCATCCACATCGACCACACACACAAAAAAAAAAACCGTACCCTCCAGCTACTAATTATAATGCTAACTTGCAAAATTTCCCTGCATTTTAAAACAATGGAAAAATGGTGGTGGGATCATACTTAGAAGAATGGCTTCTTGTCTGTCTCCACTAACAAAAATAGGCAACACCAAGTCAGCTACTCCTCAGCATACTTATGCCCTCGCACCCTTCTTGGGTTTCAGGAGGGACATACAAACGTTATCAAAATTATGGTGAAACGCTGAACACCTGCAAATAATTTTCAACATACTGGTTAATTTGAAAACTCTCCAGCATAATTCTTGGAACAAGCCAGGTACCTGTGCCCACGCATAGAGGAGTATATAGAAACATGGTGGAATCCCAGCTGATGAAGCAAAGGATTCTTAAAGGAATGAGATGACCATGCGGATCCTGTTTAAGTCTCTGAAACAGAATCCGCACTTTTCACCTGCCAAACACATGCCCACTACTCTTAACTGGGGATAATAAAGACAAACCAGCGATCTGACAGAGGGCCTGAACACCCATCCTGACCGACCCCACAAAACAATAAAGTACCCTCCAGCTACTAATTATAATGCCAATTTGCAAAATTTTCCTGCATTTTTTAAACAATGGAGAAATGATGGTGGGATGATACTTAGAAGAATGGCTTCTTGTCAGTCTCCACTGACAAAAATAGGCAACACCAAGTCAGCTACGCCTCAGCATAGTTATGTCCGTAGCAGCCATATTTGTTTCAGTAGGCACATACAAACGTTATCACAATTATGGTGAAACGCTGAAAACCTGCAAAGGATTGTCAACATACTGGTTCATTGAAAAGCTCTGAGGCATACTTCTTGGAACTAGCCAGTTTCCTGTGCCCACGGATAGACAAGTATATAGAACCATGGTAGATTCCCAGCTCATGAAGCAAAGGATTCATAAAAGAACGGGATTACCATGCGGATCCTTTTTAATTCTCTGAAACAGATCCGAAGTTTTCACCTGCCATACTAATACCCACTTCACCTCTCTGGGGATAATAAAAACCAACCGGGGAACTGACAGAGGGCCTGACCAACACATCCACACCGACCCCACTGGAAAAAAAAAAAAAAAAACACCGTAGCCTCCAGCTACTAATTATAATGCTAACTTGCAAAATTTTCCTGCATTTTTAAACAATGCAAAAATGATGGTGAGATGATACTTACAAGAATGGATTCTTGTCAGTCTCCACTAACAAAAATAGGCAACACCAAGTCAGCTACTCCTCAGCATAGTTATGTCCGTTGCAGCCCTCTTGGGTTTCAGGAGGCACAAACACACGTTATCACAATTATGGTGAAACGCTGAACACCTGCAAATAATTTTCAACGTAGTGGTTAATTGAAAAGCTCTGCGGCATACTTCTTGGAACAAGCCAGTGACTGTTCCCACGCAAAGAGGAGTATATAGAACCATGGTGGATTTCCAGCTGATGAAGTAAAGGATTATTAAAGGAACGGGATGACCATGGGGATCATCGTTAATTCTCTGAAACAGAATCCGCCCTTTTCACCTGCCAAACACATGCCCACTTCTCCTCTCTGGGGATAATAAAAACTAACCAGCGAACTGACAGAGGGCCTCACCCCCCCGATCCACATCGACCACACACACAAAAAAAAAACCGTACCCTCCAGCTACTAATTATAATGCTAAATTGCAAAATTTCCCTGCATTTTAAAACAGTGGAAAAATGGTGGTGGGATCATACTTAGAAGAATGGCTTCTTGTCTGTCTCCACTAACAAAAATAGGCAACACCAAGTCAGCTACTCCTCAGCATACTTATGCCCTCGCAGCCTTCTTGGGTTTCAGGAGGGACATACAAACGTTATCAAAATTATGGTGAAACGCTGAAAACCTGCAAATAATTTTCAACGTACTGGTTAATTTGAAAACTCTCCAGCATAATTCTTGGAACAAGCCAGGTACCTGTGCCCACGCACAAAGGAGTATATAGAAACATGGTGGAATCCCAGCTGATGAAGCAAAGGATTCTTAAAGGAATGAGATGACCATGCGGATCCTGTTTAATTCTCTGAAACAGAATCCGCACTTTTCACCTGCCAAACACATGCCCACTACTCTTCTCTGGGGATAATAAAAACAAACCAGTGATCTTACAGAGGGCCTGAACACCCATCCTGACCGACACCACAAAACAAAAAAGTACCCTCCAGCTACTAATTATAATGCCAATTTGCAAAATTTCCCTGCATTTTTAAACAATGGAGAAATGATGGTGGGATCATACTTAGAAGAATGGCTTCTTGTCAGTCTCCACTGACAAAAATAGGCAACACCAAGTCAGCTACGCCTCAGCATAGTTATGTCCGTAGCAGCCATATTTGGTTTCAGTAGGCACATACACACGTTATCACAATTATGGTGAAACGCTGAAAACCTGCAAAGGATTTTCAACATACTGGTTAATTGAAAAGCTCTGAGGCATACTTCTTGGAACAAGCCAGTTACCTGTTCCCACGCAAAGAGGAGTATATAGAACCATGGTGGATTCCCAGCTCATGAAGCAAAGGATTCTTAAAGGAACGGGATTACCATGCGGATCCTGTTTAATTCTCTGAAACAGATCCGCAGTTTTCACCTGCCATACTAATACCCACTTCTCCAACTCTGGGGATAATAAAAACAAACCAGCGAACTGACAGAGGGCCTGACCAACACATCCACACCGACCCCACAGGAAAAAAAAAAAAAAAAACACCGTAGCCTCCAGCTACTAATTATAATGCTAACTTGCAAAATTTACCTGCATTTTTAAACAATGGAAAAATGATGGTGAGATGATACTTACAAGAATTTATTCTTGTCAGACTCCACTAACAAAAATAGGCAAAACCAAGTCAGCTACGCCTCAGCATAGTTATGTCCGTCGCAGCCTTCTTGGGTTTCAGGAGGCACAAACAAAGGGTCTGACAATTATGGTGAAACGCTGACCACCTGCAAATAATTTTCAACGTACTGGTTAATTGAAAAGCTCTGCGGCATACTTCTTGGAACAAGCCAGTTACCTGTTCCCACGCAAAGAGGAGTATATAGAACCATGGTGGATTTCCAGCTGATCAAGTAAAGGATTATTAAAGGAACGGGATGACCATGGTGATCATTGTTAATTCTCTGAAACAGAATCCGCCCTTTTCACCTGCCAAACACATGCCCACTTCTCCTCTCTGGGGATAACAAAAACTAACCAGCGAACTGACAGAGGGCCTGACCCCCCCATCCACATCGACCTCACACACAAAAAAGAAAAACCGTACCCTCCAGCTACTAATTATAACGCTAACTTGCAAAATTTCCCTGCAATTTAAAACAATGAAAAATGGTAGTGGGATGATACTTAGAAGAATGGCTTCTTGTCAGCCTCCACTAACAAAAATAGGCAACACCAAGTCAGCGACTCCTCAGCATAGCTATGTCCGTCGCAGCCTTCTTGGGTTTCAGGAGGCACAAACAAACGTTATCACAATTATGGTGAAACGCTGAACACCTGCATATAATTTTCAACGTAGTGGTTAATTGAAAAGCTCTGTGGCATACTTCTTGGAAGAAGCCACTTACCTGTTCCCACGCAAAGAGGAGTATAGAGAACCATGGTTGATTTCCAGCTGATGAAGTAAAGGATTTTTAAAGGAACTGGATGACCATGGGGATCATCGTTAATTCTCTGAAACAGAATCCGCCCTTTTCACCTGCCAAACACATGCCCACTTCTCCTCTCTGGGGATAATAAAAACTAACCAGCGAACTGACAGAGGGCCTGACCCCCCCCATCCACATCGACCACACACACACAAAAAAACCCGTACCCTCCAGCTACTAATTATAATGCTAACTTGCAAAATTTCCCTCATTTTAAAACAACGGAAAATGGTGGTGGGATCATACTTAGAAGAATGGCTTCTTGTCAGTCTCCACTAACAAAAATAGGCAACACCAAGTAAGCTACTCCTCAGCATAGTTATGTCCATCGCAGCCTTCTTGCGTTTCAGGAGGGACATACAAACGTTATCAAAATTATGGTGAAACGCTGAAAACCTGCAAATAATTTTCAACGTACTGGTTAATTTGAAAACTCTCCAGCATAATTCTTGGAACAAGCCAGGTACCTGTGCCCACGCATAGAGGAGTATATAGAAACATGGTGGAATCCCAGCTGATGAAGCAAAGAATTCTTAAAGGAATGAGATGACCATTCAGATCCTGTTTAATTCTCTGAAACAGAATCCGCCTTTTTCACCTGCCAAACACATGCCCACTTCTCCTCTCTGGGGATAATAATAATTAACCAGCGAAATGACAGAGGGCCTGACCCCCCCATCCACCTCGACCACACACACAAAAAAAAAAACCGTACCCTCCAGCTACTAATTATAATGCTAACTTGCAAAATTTCCTACATTTTAAAACAATGGAAAAATGGTGGTGGGATCATACTTAGAAGAATGGCTTCTTGTCTGTCTCCCCTAACAAAAATAGGCAACACCAAGTCAGCTACTCCTCAGCATAGTTATGTCCGTCGCAGTCTTCTTGGGTTTCAGGAGGCACAAACACACTTTATCACAATTATGGTGAAACGCTGAACACCTGCAAATAATGTTCAACGTACTGGTTAATTGAAAAGCTCTGCGGCATACTTCTTGGAACAAGCCAGTTACCTGTTCCCACGCAAAGAGGAGTATAGAGAACCATGGTGGATTTCCAGCTGATGAAGTAAAGGATTATTAAAGGAATGGGATGACCATGGGGATCATCGTTAATACTCTGAAACAGAATCCGCCCTTTTGACCTGCCAAACACATGCCCACTTCTCCTCTCTGGGGATAACAAAAACTAACCAGCGAACTGACAGAGGGCCTGACCCCCCCATCCACATCGACCACACACACACAAAAAAAAACCGTACCCTCCAGCTACTAATTATAATGCTAACTTGCAAAATTTCCCTGCATTTTAAAACAATGGAAAAATGGTGGTGGGATCATACTTAGAAGAATGGCTTCTTGTCACTCTCCACTAACAAAAATAGGCAATACCAAGTCAGCTACTCCTCTGCATAGTTATGTCCGTCGCAGCCTTCTTGGGTTTCAGAAGGGACATACAAACGTTATCAAAATTATGGTGAAAGGCTGAAAACCTGCAAATAATTTTCAACGTACTGGTTAATTTGAAAAATCTCCAGCATAATTCTTGGAACAAGCCAGGTACCTGTGCCCACGCATAGAGGAGTATATAGAAACATGGTGGAATCCCAGCTGATGAAGCAAAGGATTCTTAAAGGAATGAGATGACCATGCGGATCCTGTTTAATTCTCTCAAACAGAATCCGCACTTTTCACCTGCCAAACACATGCCCACTACTCTTCTCTGGGGATAATAAAAACAAACGAGCGATCTGACAGAGGGCCTGAACACCCATCCTGACCGACCCCACAAAACAAAAAAGTACCCTCCAGCTACTAAATATAATGCCAATTTGCAAAATTTCCCTGCATTTTTAAACAATGGAGAAATGATGGTGGGATGATACTTAGAAGAATGGCTTCTTGTCAGTCTCCACTGACAAAAATAGGCAACACCAAGTCAGCTACGCCTCAGCATAGTTATGTCCGTAGCAGCCATATTTGGTTTCAGTAGGCACATACACACGTTATCACAATTATGGTGAAACGCTGAAAACCTGCAAAGGAGTGTCAACATACTGGTTCATTGAAAAGCTCTGAGGCATACTTCTTGGAACTAGCCAGTTTCCTGTGCCCACGCATAGACAAGTATATAGAACCATGGTGGATTCCCAGCTCATGAAGCAAAGGATTCTTAAAGGAACGGGATTACCATGCGGATCCTGTTTAATTCTCTGAAACAGATGCACAGTTTTCACCTGCCATACTAATACCCACTTCTCCTCTCTGGGGATAACAAAAACCAACCGGGGAACTGACAGAGGGCCTGACCAACACATCCACACCGACCCCACAGGAAAAAAAATAAAAAACACAGTAGCCTCCTGCTACTAATTATAATGCTAACTTGCAAAATTTTCCTGCATTTTTAAACAATGGAAAAATGGTGGTTAGATGATACTTACAAGAATGGATTCTTGTCACTCTCCACTAACAAAAATAGGCAACACCAAGTCAGATACTCCTCAGCATAGTTATGTCCGTCGCAGCCTTCTTGGGTTTCAGGAGGCACAAACAAAGGTTCTCACAATTATGGTGAAACGCTGAACACCTGCAAATAATTTTCAACGTACTGGTTAATTGAAAAGCTCTGCGGCATACTTCTTGGAACAAGCCAGTTACCTGTTCCCACGCAAAGAGGAGTATAGAGAACCATGGTTGATTTCCAGCTGATGAAGTAAAGGATTATTAAAGGAACGGGATGACCATGGGGATCATCGTTAATTCTCTGAAACAGAATCCGCCCTTTTCACCTGCCAAACACATGCCCACTTCTCCTCTCTGGGGATAATAAAAACTAACCAGCGAACTGACAGAGGGCCTGACCCCCCCCCATCCACATCGACCACACAAAAAAAAAAACCGTAGCCTCCAGCTACTAATTATAATGCTAACTTGCAAAATTTCCCTGCATTTTAAAACAATGGAAAAATGGTGGTGGGATGATACTTAGAAGAATGGCTTCTTGTCAGTCTCCACTAACAAAAATAGGCAACACCAAGTCAGCTACTCCTCAGCATAGTTATGACCGTCGCAGCCTTCTTGGGTTTCAGGAGGCACAAACAAAGGTTCTCACAATTATGGGGAAACGCTGAACACCTGCAAATAATTTTAAACGTAGTGCTTAATTGAAAAGCTCTGCGGCATACTTCTTGGAACAAGGCAGTTACCTGTTGCCACGCAAAGAGGAGTATAGAGAACCATGGTGGATTTCCAGCTGAAAAGCAAAGGATTCTTAAAGGAACGGGATTAACATGCGGATCCTGTTTAATTCTCTGAAACAGAACCGCAGTTTTCACCTGCCATACTAATACCCACTTCTCCTCTCTGGGGATAATAAAAACCAACCAGGGAACTGACAGAGGGCCTGACCAACACATTCACACCGACACCACAGGAAAAAAAAAAAAAAAAAACACCGTAGCCTCCAGCTACTAATTATAATGCTAACTTGCAAAATTTTCCTGCATTTTTAAACAAAGGAAAAATGATGGTGAGATGATACTTACAAGAATGGATTCTTGTCAGTCTCCATTAACAAAAATAGGCAAAACTAAGTGAGCTACTCCTCAGCATAGTTAAGTCCGTCGCAGCCTTCTAGGGTTTCAGGAGGCACAAACAAACGTTATCATAATTATGGTGAAACGCTGAACACCTGCAAATAATTTTCAACGTAGTGGTTAATTGAAAAGCTCTGCGGCATACTTCTTGGAACAAGCCAGTTACCTGTTCCCACGCAAAGAGGAGTATATAGAACCATGGTGGATTTCCAGCTGAAAAGTAAAGGATTATTAAAGGAACGGGATGACCATGGGGATCAACTTTAATTCTCGGAAACAGAATCCGCCCTTTTCACCTGCCAAACACATGCCCACTTCTCCTCTCTGGGGATAATAAAAACTAACCAGCGAACTGACAGAGGGCCTGATCCCCCCATCCACGTCGACCACACACACATAAAGAAAACCGTACCCTCCAGCTACTAATTATAATGCTAACTTGCAAAATTTCCCTGCATTTTAAAACAATGGAAAAATGGTGGTGGGATGATACTTAGAAGAATGGCTTCTTGTCTGTCTCCACTAACAAAAATAGGCAACACCAAGTCAGCTACTCCTCAGCATAGTTATGTCCGTCACAGCCTTCTTGGGTTTCAGGAGGGACATACAAACGTTATCAATATAATGGTGAAACACTGAACACCTGCAAATAATTTTCAACGTACTGGTTAATTTGAAAAATCTCCAGCATAATTCTTGGAACAAGCCAGGTACCTGTGCCCACCCATAGAGGAGTATATAGAAACATGGTGGAATCCCAGCTGATGAAGCAAAGGATTCTTAAAGGAATGAGATGACCATGCGGATCCTGTTTAATTCTCTGAAACAGAATCCGCACTTTTCACCTGCCAAACACATGCCCACTACTCTTCTCTGGGGATAATAAAAACAAACCAGCGATCTGACAGAGGGCCTGAACAACCATCCTGACCGACCACACAAAACAAAAAAGTACCCTCCAGCTACTAATTATAATGCCAATTTGCAAAATTTCCCTGCATTTTTAAGCAATGGAGAAATGATGGTGGGATGATACTTAGAAGAATGGCTTCTTGTCAGTCTCCACTGACAAAAATAGGCAACACCAAGTCAGCTACGCCTCAGCATAGTTATGTCCGTAGCAGCCATATTTGGTTTCAGTAGGCACATACACACGTTATCACAATTATGGTGAAACGCTGAAAACCTGCAAAGGATTGTCAACATACTGGTTCATTGAAAAGCCCTGAGGCATACTTCTTGGAACTAGCCACTTTCCTGTGCCCACGCATAGACAAGTATATAGAACCATGGTGGATTCCCAGCTCATGAAGCAAAGGATTCTTAAAGGAACGGGATTACCATGCGGATCCTGTTTAATTCTCTGAAACAGATCCGCAGGTTTCACCTGCCATACTAATACCCACTTCTCCTCTCTGGGGATAATAAAAACTAACCAGCGAACTGACAGAGGGCCTGACCAACACATCCACACCGACCCCACATGAAAAAAAAAAAAAAAAAACACCGTAGCCTCCAGCTACTAATTATAATGCTAACTTGCAAAATTTCCCTGCATTTTAAAACAATGGAAAAATGGTGGTGGGATGATACTTAGAAGAATGGCTTCTTGTCACTCTCCACTAACAAAAATAGGCAACACCAAGTCAGCTACTCCTCAGCATAGTTATGTCCGTCGCAGCCTTCTTGGGTTTCAGGAGGCACAAACAAAGGTTCTCACAATTATGGTGAAACGCTGAACACCTGCAAATAATTTTCAACGTAGTGGTTAATTGAAAAGCTCTGCGGCATACTTCTTGGAACAAGCCAGTTACCTGTTCCCACGCAAAGAGGAGTATAGAGAACCATGGTTGATTTCCAGCTGATGAAGTAAAGGATTATTAAAGGAACGGGATGACCATGGGGATCATCGTTAATTCTCTGAAACAGAATCCGCCCTTTTCACCTGCCAAACACATGCCCACTTCTCCTCTCTGGGGATAATAAAAACTAACCAGCGAACTGACAGAGTGCCTG
Source organism: Eulemur rufifrons (assembly GCF_041146395.1). Classification (NCBI taxonomy): domain Eukaryota; kingdom Metazoa; phylum Chordata; class Mammalia; order Primates; family Lemuridae; genus Eulemur; species Eulemur rufifrons. The sequence goes on from NC_091001.1 coordinate 3,335,521, forward strand.
ACCCCCCCCCCATCCACATCGACCACACAAAAAAAAAAACCGTACCCTCCAGCTACTAATTATAATGCTAACTTGCAAAATTTCCCTGCATTTTAAAACAATGGAAAAATGGTGGTGGGATGATACCTAGAAGAATGGCTTCTTGTCAGTCTCCACTAACAAAAATAGGCAACACCAAGTCAGCTACTCCTCAGCATAGTTATGACCGTCGCAGCCTTCTTGGGTTTCAGGAGGCACAAACAAAGGTTCTCACAATTATGGGGAAACGCTGAACACCTGCAAATAATTTTCAACGTAGTGCTTAATTGAAAAGCTCTGCGGCATACTTCTTGGAACAAGGCAGTTACCTGTTGCCACGCAAAGAGGAGTATAGAGAACCATGGTGGATTTCCAGCTGAAAAGCAAAGGATTCTTAAAGGAACGGGATTAACATGCGGATCCTGTTTAATTCTCTGAAACAGAACCGCAGTTTTCACCTGCCATACTAATACCCACTTCTCCTCTCTGGGGATAATAAAAACCAACCGGGGAACTGACAGAGGGCCTGACCAACACATTCACACCGACACCACAGGAAAAAAAAAAAAAAAAAAACACCGTAGCCTCCAGCTACTAATTATAATGCTAACTTGCAAAATTTTCCTGCATTTTTAAACAAAGGAAAAATGATGGTGAGATGATACTTACAAGAATGGATTCTTGTCAGTCTCCATTAACAAAAATAGGCAAAACTAAGTGAGCTACTCCTCAGCATAGTTATGTCCGTCGCAGCCTTCTAGGGTTTCAGGAGGCACAAACAAACGTTATCATAATTATGGTGAAACGCTGAACACCTGCAAATAATTTTCAACGTAGTGGTTAATTGAAAAGCTCTGCGGCATACTTCTTGGAACAAGCCAGTTACCTGTTCCCACGCAAAGAGGAGTATATAGAACCATGGTGGATTTCCAGCTGAAAAATAAAGGATTATTAAAGGAACGGGATGACCATGGGGATCATCGTTAATTCTCTGAAACAGAATCCGCCCTTTTCACCTGCCAAACACATGCCCACTTCTACTCTCTGGGGATAATAAAAACCAACCGGGGAACTGAGAGAGGGCCTGACCCCCCCCACAACCACATCGACCCCACACACACACAAAAAAAAACCGTACCTTCCAGCTACTAATTATAATGCTAACTTGCAAAATTTCCCTGTATTTTAAAACAATGGAAAAATGGTGGTGGGATGATACTTAGAAGAATGGCTTCTTGTCTGTCACCACTAACAAAAATAGGCAACACGAAGTCAGCTACTCCTCAGCATAGTTATGTCCGTCGCAGCCTTCTTGCGTTTCAGGACGGACATACAAACGTTATCAAAATTATAGTGAAACGCTGAAAACCCGCAAATAATTTTCAACGTACTGGTTAATTTGAAAACTCTCCAGCATAATTCTTGGAACAAGCCAGGTACCTGTGCCCACGCACGGAGGAGTATATAGAAACATGGTGGAATCCCAGCTGATGAAGCAAAGGATTCTTAAAGGAATGAGATGACCATGCGGATCCTGTTTAATTCTCTGAAACAGAATCCGCACTTTTCACCTGCCAAACACATGCCCACTACTCTTCTCTGGGGATAATAAAAACAAACCAGCGATCTGACAGAGGGCCTGAACACCCATCCTGACTGACCCCACGAAACAAAAAAGTACCCTCCAGCAACTAATTATAATGCCAATTTGCAAAATTTCCCTGCATTTTTAAACAATGGAGAAATGATGGTGGGATGATACTTAGAAGAATGGCTTCTTGTCAGTCTCCACTGACAAAAATAGGCAACACCAAGTCAGCTACGCCTCAGCAGAATTATGTCCGTAGCAGCCATATTTGGTTTCAGTATGCACATACACACGTTATCACAATTATGGTGAAACGCTGAAATCCTGCAAAGGATTGTCAACATACTGGTTCATTGAAAAGCTCTGAGGCATACTTCTTGGAACTAGCCAGTTTCCTGTGCCCACGCATAGACAAGTATATAGAACCATGGTGGATTCCCAGGTCATGAAGCAAAGGATTCTTAAAGGAACGGGATTACCATGCGGATCCTGTTTAATTCTCTGAAACAGATCCGCAGTTTTCACCTGCCATACTAATACCCACTTCTCCTCTCTGGGGATAATAAAAACCAACCAGGGAACTGACAGAGGGCCTGACCAACACATCCACACCGACCCCACAGGAAAAAAAAAAAAAAAAACACCGTAGCCTCCAGCTACTAATTATAATGCTAACTTGCAAAATTTTCCTGTATTTTTAAACAATGGAAAAATGATGGTGAGATAATACTTACAAGAATGCATTCTTGTCAGTCTCCACTAACCTAAATAGGCAAAACCAAGTCAGCTACACCTCAGCATAGTTATGTCCGTCGCAGCCTTCTAGGGTTTCAGGAGGCACAAACAAACGTTATCACAATTATGGTGAAACGCTGAACACCTGCAAATAATTTTCAACGTAGTGGTTAATTGAAAAGCTCTGCGGCATACTTCTTGGAAGAAGCCACTTACCTGTTCCCACGCAAAGAGGAGTATATAGAACCATGGTGGATTTCCAGCTGATGAAGTAAAGGATTATTAAAGGAACGGGATGACCATGGGGATCATCGTTAATTCTCTGAAACAGAATCCGCCCTTTTCACCTGCCAAACACATGCCCACTTCTCCTCTCTGGGGATAATAAAAACTAACCAGCGAACTGACAGAGGGCCTGACCACCCCATCCACATCGACCACACACACAAAAAAAAAACCGTACCCTCCAGCTACTAATTATAATGCTAACTTGCAAAATTTCCCTGCATTTTAAAACAATGGAAAAATGGTGGTGGGATGATACTTAGAAGAATGGCTTCTTGTCAGTCTCCACTAACAAAAATAGGCAACACCAAGTCAGCTACTCCTCAGCATAGCTACGTCCATCGCAGCCTTCTTGGGTTTCAGGAGGCACAAACAAACGTTATCACAATTATGGTGAAACGCTGAACACCTGCAAATAATTTTCAACGTAGTGGTTAATTGAAAAGCTCTGCGACATACTTCTTGGAACAAGGCAGTTACCTGTTCCCACGCAAAGAGGAGTATAGAGAACCATGGTGGATTTCCACCTGATGAAGTAAAGGATTATTAAAGGAACGGGATGACCATGGGGATCATCGTTAATTCTCTGAAACAGAATCCGCCCTTTTCACCTGCCAAACACATGCCCGCTTCTCCTCTCTGGGGATAATAAAAACTAACCAGCGAACTGACACAGGGACTGCCCTTCCCCCCGTCCACATCGACCACACCCCAAAAAAAAAAACCGTACCCTCCAGCTACTAATTATAATGCTAACTTGCAAAATTTCCCTGCATTTTAAAACAATGGAAAAATGGTGGTGGGATCATACTTAGAAGAATGGCTTCTTGTCTGTCTCCACTAACACATATAGCCAACACCAAGTCAGCTACTCCTCAGCATAGTTATGTCCGTCGCAGCCTTCTTGGGTTTCAGGAGGGACATACAAACCTTATCAAAATTATGGTGAAACGCTGAAAACCTGCAAATACTTTTCAACGTACTGGTTAATTTGAAAAATCTCCAGCATAATTCTTGGAACAAGCCAGGTACCTGTGCCGACGCATAGAGGAGTATATAGAAACATGGTGGAATCCCAGCTGATGAAGCAAAGGATTCTTAAAGGAATGAGATGACCATGCGGATCCTGTTTAATTCTCTGAAACAGAATCCGCACTTTTCACCTGCCAAACACATGCCCACTACTCTTCTCTGGGGATAATAAAAACAAACCAGTGATCTGACAGAGGGCCTGAACACCCATCCTGACCGACCCCACAAAACAAAAAAGTACCCTCCAGCTACTAATTATAATGCCAATTTGCAAAATTTCCCTGCATTTTTAAACAATGGAGAAATGATGGTGGGATGATACTTAGAAGAATGGCTTCTTGTCAGTCTCCACTGACAAAAATAGGCAACACCAAGTCAGCTACGCCTCAGCATAGTTATGTCCGCAGCAGCCATATTTGGTTTCAGTAGGCACATACACACGTTATCACAATTATGGTGAAACGCTGAAAACCTGCAAAGGATTGTCAACATACTGGTTCATTGAAAAGCCCTGAGGCATACTTCTTGGAACTAGCCAGTTTCCTGTGCCCACGCATAGACAAGTATATAGAACCATGGTGGATTCCCAGCTCATGAAGCAAAGGATTCTTAAAGGAACGGGATTACCATGCGGATCCTGTTTAATTCTCTGAAACAGATCCGCAGTTTTCACCTGCCATACTAATATCCACTTCTCCTCTCTGGGGATAACAAAAACCAACCGGGGAACTGACACAGGGCCTGACCAACACATCCACACCGACCCCACAGGAAAAAAAAAAAAAAAACACCGTAGCCTCCAGCTACTAATTATAATGCTAACTTGCAAAATTTTCCTGCATTTTTAAACAATGGAATAATGGTGGTGGGATGATACTTACAAGAATGGATTCTTGTCAGTCTCCACTAACAAAAATAGGCAAAACCAAGTCAGCTACGCCTCAGCATAGTTATGTCCGTCGCAGCCTTCTTGGGTTTCAGGAGGCACAAACAAACGTTATCAAAATTATGGTGAAACGCTGAACACCTGCAAATAATTTTCAACGTAGTGGTTAATTGAAAAGCTCTGCGGCATACTTCTTGGAACAAGGCAGTTACCTGTTCCCACGCAAAGAGGAGTATATAGAACCATGGTGGATTTCCAGCTGATGAAGTAAAGGATTATTGAAGGAACGGGATGACAATGGGGATCATCGTTACTTCTCTGAAAGAGAATCCAGCCTTTTCACCTGCCAAACACATGCCCACTTCTCCTCTCTGGGGATAATAAAAACTAACCAGCGAATTGACAGAGGGCCTGACCCCCACCATCCACATCGACCACACAAAAAATAAAAACCGTACCCTCGAGCTACTAATTATAATGCTAACTTGCAAAATTTCCCTGCATTTTAAAACAATGGAAAAATGGTGGTGGGATGATACTTAGAACAATGGCTTCTTGTCAGTCTCCACTAACAAAAATAGGCAACACCAAGTCAGCTACTCCTCAGCATAGTTATGTCCGTCGCAGCCTTCTTGGGTTTCAGGAGGCACAAACAAAGGTTCTCACAATTATGGTGAAACGCTGAACACCTGCAAATAATTTTCAACGTAGTGGTTAATTGAAAAGCTCTGCGGCATACTACTTGGAACAAGGCAGTTACCTGTTCCCACGCAAAGAGGAGTATAGAGAACCATGGTGGATTTCCAGCTGATGAAGTAAAGGATTATTAAAGGAACGGGATGACCATGGGGATCATCGTTAATTCTCTGAAACAGAATCCGCCCTTTTCACCTGCCAAACACATGCCCACTTCTCCTCTCTGGGGATAATAAAAACTAACCAGCGAACTGACAGAGGGCCTGAGCCCCCCATCCACATCGACCACACACACAAAAAAAAACCGTACCCTCCAGCTACTAATTATAATGCTAACTTGCAAAATTTCCCTGCATTTTAAAACAATGGAAAAATGGTGGTGGGATCATGCTTAGAAGAATGGCTTCTTGTCTGTCTCCACTAACAAAAATAGGCAACACCAAGTCAGCTACTCCTCAGCATAGTTATGTCCATCGCAGCCTTCTTGGATTTCAGGAGGGACATACAAATGTTATCAAAATTATGGTGAAACGCTGAAAACCTGCAAATAATTTTCAACGTACTGGTTAATTTGAAAACTCTCCAGCATAATTCTTGGAACAAGCTAGGTACCTGTGCCCACACATAGAGGAGTATACAGAAACATGGTGGAATCGCAGCTGATGAAGCAAAGGATTCTTAAAGGAATGAGATGACCATGCGGATCCTGTTTAATTCTCTGAAACAGAATCCGCACTTTTCACCTGCCAAACACATGCCCACTACTCTTCTCTGGGGATAATAAAAACAAACCAGTGATCTGACAGAGGGCCTGAACACCCATCCTGACCGACCCCACAAAACAAAAAAGTACCCTCCAGCTACTAATTATAATGCCAATTTGCAAAATTTCCCTGCATTTTTAAACAATGGAGAAATGATGGTGGGATGATACTTAGAAGAATGGCTTCTTGTCAGTCTCCACTGACAAAAATAGGCAACACCAAGTCAGCTACGCCTCAGCATAGTTATGTCCGTAGCAGCCATATTTGGTTTCAGTAGGCACATACACACGTTATCACAATTATGGTGAAACGCTGAAAACCTGCAAAGGATTGTCAACATACTGGTTCATTGAAAAGCTCTGAGGCATACTTCTTGGAACTAGCCAGTTTCCTGTGCCCACGCATAGACAAGTATATAGAACCATGGTGGATTCCCAGCTCATGAAGCAAAGGATTCTTAAAGGAACGGGATTACCATGCGGATCCTGTTTAATTCTCTGAAACAGATCCGCAGTTTTCACCTGCCATACTAATACCCACTTCTCCTCTCTGGGGATCATAAAAACCAACCGGGGAACTGACAGAGGGCCTGAGCAACACATCCACACCGACCCCACAGGAAAAAAAAAAAAAAAAACACCGTAGCCTCCAGCTACTAATTATAATGCTAACTTGCAAAATTTTCCTGCATTTTTAAACAATGGAAAAATGATGGTGAGACGATAGTTACAAGAATGGATTCTTGTCGGTCTCCACTAACAAAAATAGGCAACACCAAGTCAGCTACGCCTCAGCATAGTTATGTCCGTCGCAGCCTTCTTGGGTTTCATGAGGAACAAACAAACGTTATCACAATTATGGTGAAACGCTGAACACCTGCAAATAATTTTCAACGTACTGGTTAATTGAAAAGCTCTGCGGCATACTTCTTGGAACAAGCCAGTTACCTGTTCCCACGCAACGAGGAGTATAGAGAACCATGGTGGATTTCCAGCTGATGAAGTAAAGGATTATTAAAGGAAAGGGATGACCATGGGGATCATCGTTAATTCTCTGAAACAGAATCCGCCCTTTTCACCTGCCAAACACATGCCCACTTCTCCTCTCTGGGGATAATAAAAACTAACCAGCGAACTGACAGAGGGCCTGACCCCCCCCCATCCACATCGACCAAACTCAAAAAAAAAAAACCGTAACCTCCAGCTACTAATTATAATGCTAAGTTGCAAAATTTCCCTGCATTTTAAAACAATGGAAAAATGGTGGTGGGATGATACTTAGAAGAATGGCTTCTTGTCAGTCTCCACTAACAAAAATAGGCAACACCAAGTCAGCTACTCCTCAGCATAGCTATGTCCGTCGCAGCCTTCTTGGGTTTCAGGAGGCAAAACAAAGGTTCTCACAATTATGGTAAAACGCTGAACACCTGCAAATGATTTTCAACGTAGTGGTTAATTGAAAAGCTCTGCGGCATACTTCTTGGAACAAGGCAGTTACCTGTTCCCACGCAAAGAGGAGTATAGAGAACCATGATGGATATCCAGCTGATGAAGTAAAGGATTATTAAAGGAACGGGATGACCATGGGGATCATCGTTAATTCTCTGAAACAGAATCCGCCCTTTTCACCTGCCAAACACATGCCCACTTCTCCTCTCTGGGGATAATAAAAACTAACCAGCGAACTGACAGAGGGCCTGACCCCCCCCATCCACATCGACCACACACACAAAAAAAAAAACCGTACCCTCCAGCTACTAATTATAATGCTAATTTGCAAAATTTCCCTGCATTTTAAAACAATGGAAAAATGGTGGTGGGATGAGACTTAGAAGAATGGCTTCTTGTCAGTCTCCACTAACAAAAATAGGCAACACCAAGTCAGCTACTCCTCAGCATAGTTATGTCCGTCGCAGCCTTCTTGGGTTTCAGGAGGCACAAACAAAGGTTCTCACAATTATGGTGAAGCGCTGAACACCTGCAAATAATTTTCAACGTAGTGGTTAATTGAAAAGCTCTGCGGCATACTTCTTGGAACAAGGCAGTTACCTGTTCCCACGCAAAGAGGAGTATAGAGAACAATGGTGGATTTCCAGCTGATGAAGTAAAGGATTATTAAAGGAAAGGGATGACCATGGGGATCATAGTTAATTCTCTGAAACAGAATCCGCCCTTTTCACCTGCCAAACACATGCCCACTTCACCTCTCTGGGGATAATAAAAACTAACCAGTGAACTGACAGAGGGCCTGACCCCCCGCCATCCACATCCACCACACACACAAAAAAAAACCGTACCCTCCAGCTACTAATTATAATGCGAACTTGCAAAATTTCTCTGCATTTTAAAACAATGGAAAAATGGTGGTGGGGTGATACTTAGAAGAATGGCTTCCTGTCAGTCTCCACTGACAAAAATAGGCAACACCAAGTCAGCTACTCCTCAGCATAGTTATGTCCGTCGCTTCTTTCTTGGGTTTCAGGAGGCACAAACAAAGGTTCTCACAATTATGGTGAAACGCTGAACATCTGCAAATAATTTTCAACGTAGTGGTTAATTGAAAAGCTCTGCGGCATACTTCTTGGAACAAGGCAGTTACCTGTTCCCACGCAAAGAGGAGTATATAGAACCATGGTGGATTTCCAGCTGATGAAGTAAAGGATTATTAAAGGAAAGGGATGACCATGGGGATCATCGTTAATTCTCTGAAACAGAATCCGCCCTTTTAACCTGCCAAACACATGCCCACTTCTCCTCTCTGGGGATAATAAAAACCAACCGGGGAACTGACAGAGGGCCTGACCCCCCCCATCCAAATCGACGACACACACACAAAAAAAACCGTACCCTCCAGCTACTAATTATAATGCTAACTTGCAAAATTTCCCTGCATTTTAAAACAATGGAAAAATGGTGGTGGGATCATGCTTAGAAGAATGGCTTCTTGTCTGTCTCCACTAACAAAAATAGGCAACACCAAGTCAGCTACTCCTCAGCATAGTTATGTCCATCGCAGCCTTCTTGGATTTCAGGAGGGACATACAAATGTTATCAAAATTATGGTGAAACGCTGAAAACCTGCAAATAATTTTCAACGTACTGGTTAATTTGAAAACTCTCCAGCATAATTCTTGGAACAAGCTAGGTACCTGTGCCCACGCATAGAGGAGTATACAGAAACATGGTGGAATCGCAGCTGATGAAGCAAAGGATTCTTAAAGGAATGAGATGACCATGCGGATCCTGTTTAATTCTCTGAAACAGAATCCGCACTTTTCACCTGCCAAACACATGCCCACTACTCTTCTCTGGGGATAATAAAAACAAACCAGTGATCTGACAGAGGGCCTGAACACCCATCCTGACCGACCCCACAAAACAAAAAAGTACCCTCCAGCTACTAATTTTAATGCCAATTTGCAAAATTTCCCTGCATTTTTAAACAATGGAGAAATGATGGTGGGATGATACTTAGAAGAATGGCTTCTTGTCAGTCTCCACTGACAAAAATAGGCAACACCAAGTCAGCTACGCCTCAGCATAGTTATGTCCATAGCAGCCATATTTGGTTTCAGTAGGCACATACACACGTTATCACAATTATGGTGAAACGCTGAAAACCTGCAAAGGATTGTCAACATACTGGTTCATTGAAAAGCTCTGAGGCATACTTCTTGGAACTAGCCAGTTTCCTGTGCCCACGCATAGACAAGTATATAGAACCATGGTGGATTCCCAGCTCATGAAGCAAAGGATTCTTAAAGGAACGGGATTACCATGCGGATCCTGTTTAATTCTCTGAAACAGATCCGCAGTTTTCACCTGCCATACTAATACCCACTTCTCCTCTCTGGGGATCATAAAAACCAACCGGGGAACTGACAGAGGGCCTGAGCAACACATCCACACCGACCCCACAGGAAAAAAACAAAAAAAAACACCGTAGCCTCCAGCTACTAATTATAATGCTAACTTGCAAAATTTTCCTGCATTTTTAAACAATGGAAAAATGATGGTGAGACGATACTTACAAGAATGGATTCTTGTCGGTCTCCACTAACAAAAATAGGCAACACCAAGTCAGCTACGCCTCAGCATAGTTATGTCCGTCGCAGCCTTCTTGGGTTTCATGAGGCACAAACAAACGTTATCACAATTATGGTGAAACGCTGAACACCTGCAAATAATTTTCAACGTACTGGTTAATTGAAAAGCTCTGCGGCATACTTCTTGGAACAAGGCAGTTACCTGTTCCCACGCAAAGAGGAGTATAGAGAACCATGGTGGATTTCCAGCTGATGAAGTAAAGGATTATTAAAGGAACGGGATGACCATGGGGATCATCGTTAATTCTCTGAAACAGAATCCGCCCTTTTCACCTGCCAAACACATGCCCACTTCTCCTCTCTGGGGATAATAAAAACTAACCAGCGAACTGACAGAGGGCCTGACCCCCACCATCCACATCGACTACACAAAAAAAAAAAAAACCGTACCCTCCAGCTACTAATTATAATGCTAACTTGCAAAATTTTCCTGCATTTTAAAACAATGGTAAAATGGTGGTGGGATGAGACTTAGAAGAACGGCTTCTTGTCAGTCTCCACTAACAAAAATAGGCAACACCAAGTCAGCTACTCCTCAGCATAGTTATGTCCGTCGCAGCCTTCTTGGGTTTCAGGAGGCACAAACAAAGGTTCTCACAATTATGGTGAAACGCTGAACACCTGCAAATAATTTTCAACGTAGTGGTTAATTGAAAAGCTCTGCGGCATACTTCTTGGAACAAGGCAGTTACCTGTTCCCACGCAACGAGGAGTATAGAGAACCATGGTGGATTTCCAGCTTATGAAGTAAAGGATTATTAAAGGAAAGGGATGACCATGGGGATCATCGTTAATTCTCTGAAACAGAATCCGCCCTTTTCACCTGCCAAACACATGCCCACTTCTCCTCTCTGGGGATAATAAAAACTAACCAGCGAACTGACAGAGGGCCTGACCCCCCCCCATCCACATCGACCAAACTCAAAAAAAAAAACCGTAACCTCCAGCTACTAATTATAATGCTAAGTTGCAAAATTTCCCTGCATTTTAAAACAATGGAAAAATGGTGGTGGGATGAGACTTAGAAGAATGGCTTCTTGTCAGTCTCCACTAACAAAAATAGGCAACACCAAGTCAGCTACTCCTCAGCATAGTTATGTCCGTCGCAGCCTTCTTGGGTTTCAGGAGGCACAAACAAAGGTTCTCACAATTATGGTGAAGCGCTGAACACCTGCAAATAATTTTCAACGTAGTGGTTATTGAAAAGCTCTGCGGCATACTTCTTGGAACAAGGCAGTTACCTGTTCCCACGCAAAGAGGAGTATAGAGAACAATGGTGGATTTCCAGCTGATGAAGTAAAGGATTATTAAAGGAAAGGGATGACCATGGGGATCATAGTTAATTCTCTGAAACAGAATCCGCCCTTTTCACCTGCCAAACACATGCCCACTTCACCTCTCTGGGGATAATAAAAACTAACCAGTGAACTGACAGAGGGCCTGACCCCCCGCCATCCACATCCACCACACACACAAAAATAAACCGTACCCTCCAGCTACTAATTATAATGCGAACTTGCAAAATTTCTCTGCATTTTAAAACAATGGAAAAATGGTGGTGGGGTGATACTTAGAAGAATGGCTTCCTGTCAGTCTCCAGTGACAAAAATAGGCAACACCAAGTCAGCTACTCCTCAGCATAGTTATGTCCGTCGCTTCTTTCTTGGGTTTCAGGAGGCACAAACAAAGGTTCTCACAATTATGGTGAAACGCTGAACATCTGCAAATAATTTTCAACGTAGTGGTTAATTGAAAAGCTCTGCGGCATACTTCTTGGAACAAGGCAGTTACCTGTTCCCACGCAAAGAGGAGTATATAGAACCATGGTGGATTTCCAGCTGATGAAGTAAAGGATTATTAAAGGAAAGGGATGACCATGGGGATCATCGTTAATTCTCTGAAACAGAATCCGCCCTTTTAACCTGCCAAACACATGCCCACTTCTCCTCTCTGGGGATAATAAAAACCAACCGGGGAACTGACAGAGGGCCTGACCCCCCCCATCCAAATCGACGACACACACACAAAAAAAACCGTACCCTCCAGCTACTAATTATAATGCTAACTTGCAAAATTTCCCTGCATTTTAAAACAATGGAAAAATGGTGGTGGGATCATGCTTAGAAGAATGGCTTCTTGTCTGTCTCCACTAACAAAAATAGGCAACACCAAGTCAGCTACTCCTCAGCATAGTTATGTCCATCGCAGCCTTCTTGGATTTCAGGAGGGACATACAAATGTTATCAAAATTATGGTGAAACGCTGAAAACCTGCAAATAATTTTCAACGTACTGGTTAATTTGAAAACTCTCCAGCATAATTCTTGGAACAAGCTAGGTACCTGTGCCCACGCATAGAGGAGTATACAGAAACATGGTGGAATCGCAGCTGATGAAGCAAAGGATTCTTAAAGGAATGAGATGACCATGCGGATCCTGTTTAATTCTCTGAAACAGAATCCGCACTTTTCACCTGCCAAACACATGCCCACTACTCTTCTCTGGGGATAATAAAAACAAACCAGTGATCTGACAGAGGGCCTGAACACCCATCCTGACCGACCCCACAAAACAAAAAAGTACCCTCCAGCTACTAATTTTAATGCCAATTTGCAAAATTTCCCTGCATTTTTAAACAATGGAGAAATGATGGTGGGATGATACTTAGAAGAATGGCTTCTTGTCAGTCTCCACTGACAAAAATAGGCAACACCAAGTCAGCTACGCCTCAGCATAGTTATGTCCATAGCAGCCATATTTGGTTTCAGTAGGCACATACACACCTTATCACAATTATGGTGAAACGCTGAAAACCTGCAAAGGATTGTCAACATACTGGTTCATTGAAAAGCTCTGAGGCATACTTCTTGGAACTAGCCAGTTTCCTGTGCCCACGCATAGACAAGTATATAGAACCATGGTGGATTCCCAGCTCATGAAGCAAAGGATTCTTAAAGGAACGGGATTACCATGCGGATCCTGTTTAATTCTCTGAAACAGATCCGCAGTTTTCACCTGCCATACTAATACCCACTTCTCCTCTCTGGGGATCATAAAAACCAACCGGGGAACTGACAGAGGGCCTGAGCAACACATCCACACCGACCCCACAGGAAAAAAAAAAAAAAAAACACCGTAGCCTCCAGCTACTAATTATAATGCTAACTTGCAAAATTTTCCTGCATTTTTAAACAATGGAAAAATGATGGTGAGACGATACTTACAAGAATGGATTCTTGTCGGTCTCCACTAACAAAAATAGGCAACACCAAGTCAGCTACGCCTCAGCATAGTTATGTCCGTCGCAGCCTTCTTGGGTTTCATGAGGCACAAACAAACGTTATCACAATTATGGTGAAACGCTGAACACCTGCAAATAATTTTCAACGTACTGGTTAATTGAAAAGCTCTGCGGCATACTTCTTGGAACGAGGCAGTTACCTGTTCCCACGCAAAGAGGAGTATAGAGAACCATGGTGGATTTCCAGCTGATGAAGTAAAGGATTATTAAAGGAACGGGATGACCATGGGGATCATCGTTAATTCTCTGAAACAGAATCCGCCCTTTTCACCTGCCAAACACATGCCCACTTCTCCTCTCTGGGGATAATAAAAACTAACCAGCGAACTGACAGAGGGCCTGACCCCCACCATCCACATCGACTACACAAAAAAAAAAAAAAACCGTACCCTCCAGCTACTAATTATAATGCTAACTTGCAAAATTTTCCTGCATTTTAAAACAATGGTAAAATGGTGGTGGGATGAGACTTAGAAGAACGGCTTCTTGTCAGTCTCCACTAACAAAAATAGGCAACACCAAGTCAGCTACTCCTCAGCATAGTTATGTCCGTCGCAGCCTTCTTGGGTTTCAGGAGGCACAAACAAAGGTTCTCACAATTATGGTGAAACGCTGAACACCTGCAAATAATTTTCAACGTAGTGGTTAATTGAAAAGCTCTGCGGCATACTTCTTGGAACAAGGCAGTTACCTGTTCCCACGCAACGAGGAGTATAGAGAACCATGGTGGATTTCCAGCTTATGAAGTAAAGGATTATTAAAGGAAAGGGATGACCATGGGGATCATCGTTAATTCTCTGAAACAGAATCCGCCCTTTTCACCTGCCAAACACATGCCCACTTCTCCTCTCTGGGGATAATAAAAACTAACCAGCGAACTGACAGAGGGCCTGACCCCCCCCCATCCACATCGACCAAACTCAAAAAAAAAAACCGTAACCTCCAGCTACTAATTATAATGCTAAGTTGCAAAATTTCCCTGCATTTTAAAACAATGGAAAAATGGTGGTGGGATGAGACTTAGAAGAATGGCTTCTTGTCAGTCTCCACTAACAAAAATAGGCAACACCAAGTCAGCTACTCCTCAGCATAGTTATGTCCGTCGCAGCCTTCTTGGGTTTCAGGAGGCACAAACAAAGGTTCTCACAATTATGGTGAAGCGCTGAACACCTGCAAATAATTTTCAACGTAGTGGTTATTGAAAAGCTCTGCGGCATACTTCTTGGAACAAGGCAGTTACCTGTTCCCACGCAAAGAGGAGTATAGAGAACAATGGTGGATTTCCAGCTGATGAAGTAAAGGATTATTAAAGGAAAGGGATGACCATGGGGATCATAGTTAATTCTCTGAAACAGAATCCGCCCTTTTCACCTGCCAAACACATGCCCACTTCACCTCTCTGGGGATAATAAAAACTAACCAGTGAACTGACAGAGGGCCTGACCCCCCGCCATCCACATCCACCACACACACAAAAATAAACCGTACCCTCCAGCTACTAATTATAATGCGAACTTGCAAAATTTCTCTGCATTTTAAAACAATGGAAAAATGGTGGTGGGGTGATACTTAGAAGAATGGCTTCCTGTCAGTCTCCACTGACATAAATAGGCAACACCAAGTCAGCTACTCCTCAGCATAGTTATGTCCGTCGCTTCCTTCTTGGGTTTCAGGAGGCACAAACAAAGGTTCTCACAATTATGGTGAAACGCTGAACATCTGCAAATAATTTTCAACGTAGTGGTTAATTGAAAAGCTCTGCGGCATACTTCTTGGAACAAGCCAGTTACCTGTTCCCACGCAAAGAGGAGTATATAGAACCATGGTGGATTTCCAGCTGATGAAGTAAAGGATTATTAAAGGAACGGGATGACCATGGGGATCATCGTTAATTCTCAGAAACAGAATCCGCCCTTTTCACCTGCCAAACACATGCCCACTTCTCCTCTCTGGGGATAATAAAAACTAACCAGCGAACTGACAGAGGGTCTGACCCCCCCATCCACATCGACCACACACACAAAAAAAAAACCGTACCCTCCAGCTACTAATTATAATGCTAACTTGCAAAATTTCCCTGCATTTTAAAACAATGGAAAAATGGTGGTGGGATGATACTTAGAAGAATGGCTTCTTGTCAGTCTCCACTAACAAAAATAGGCAACACCAAGTCAGCTACGCCTCAGCATAGTTATGTCCGTCTCAGCCTTCTTGGGTTTCAGGAGGCACAAACAAACGTTATCACAATTATGGTGAAACGGTGAACACCTGCAAATAATTTTCAACGTACTGGTTAATTGAAAAGCTCTGCGGCATACTTCTTGGAACAAGCCAGTTACCTGTTCCCATGCAAAGAGGAGTATATAGATCCATGGTGGATTTCCAGCTGATGAAGTAAAGGATTATTAAAGGAACGGGATGACCATGGGGATCATCGTTAATTCTCTGAAACAGAGTCCGCCCTTTTCACCTGCCAAACACATGCCCACTTCTCCTCTCTGGGGATAATAAAAACTAACCAGCAAACTGACAGAGGGCCTGACCACCGCCATCCACATCGACCACACACAAAGAAAAAACCGTACCCTCCAGCTACTAATTATAAAGCTAACTTGCAAAATTTCCCTGCATTTTAAAACAATGGAAAAATGGTGGTGGGATGATACTTAGAAGAATGGCTTCTTGTCAGTCTCCACTAACAAAAATAGGCAACACCAAGTCAGCTACTCCTCAGCATAGCTATGTCCATCGCAGCCTTCTTGGGTTTCAGGAGGCACAAACAAACGTTATCACAATTATGGTGAAACGCTGAACACCTGCAAATAATTTTCAACGTAATGGTTAATTGAAAAGCTCTGCGGCATACTTCTTGGAACAAGGAAGTTACCTGTTCCCACGCAAAGAGGAGTATATAGAACCATGGTGGATTTCCTTCTGATGAAGTAAAGGATTATTAAAGGTACGGGATGACCATGGGGATCATCGTTAATTCTCTGAAGGAGAATCCGCCCTTTTCACCTGCCAAACACATGCCCACTTCTCCTCTCTGGGGAGAATAAAAACTAACCAGCGAACTGACAGAGGGCCTGACCCCACCCCCCATCCACATCGACCACACACAAAAAAAAAACCCGTACACTCCAGCTACTAATTATAATGCTAACTTGCAAAATTTCCCTGCATTTTAAAACAATGGAAAAATGGTGGTGGCATGATACTTAGAAGAATGGCTTCTTGTCAGTCTCCACTAACAAAAATAGGCAACACCAAGTCAGCTACGCCTCAGCATAGTTATGTGCGTCGCTGCCTTCTTGGGTTTCAGGAGGGACATACAAACGTTATCAAAATTATGGTGAAACGCTGAAAACCTGCAAATAATTTTCAACGTAGTGGTTAATTGAAAAGCTGTGCGGCATACTTCTTGGAACAAGCCAGTTACCTGTTCCCACGCAAATAGGAGTATATAGAACCATGGTAGATTTCCAGCTGATGAAGTAAAGGATTATTAAAGGAAAGGGATAACCATGGGGATCATCGTTAATTCTCTGAAACAGAATCCGCCCTTTTCACCTGCCAAACACATGGCCACTTCTCCTCTCTGGGGATAATAAAAACTAACCAGCGAACTGACAGAGGGCCTTACCCCCCCCATCCACATCGACCACACACACAAAAAAAAAAACCGTACCCTCCAGCTACTAATTATAATGCTATCTTGCAAAATTTCCCTGCATTTTTAAACAATGGAGAAATGATGGTGGGATGATACTTAGAAGAATGGCTTCTTGTCAGTCTCCACTGACAAAAATAGGCAACACCAAGTCAGCTACGCCTCAGCATAGTTATGTCCGTAGCAGCCATATTTGGTTTCAGTAGGCACATACACACGTTATCACAATTATGTTGAAACGCTGAAAACCTGCAAAGGATTGTCAACATACTGGTTAATTGAAAAGCTCTGAGACATACTTCTTGGAACTAGCCAGTTTCCTGTGCCCACGCATAGACAAGTATATAGAACCATGGTGGATTCCCAGCTCATGAAGCAAAGGATTCTTAAAGGAACGGGATTACCATGCGGATCCTGTTTAATTCTCTGAAACAGATCCGCAGTTTTCACCTGCCATACTAATACCCACTTCTCCTCTCTGGGGATAATAAAAACCAACCGGGGAACTGACAGAGGGCCTGTCCAACACATCCACACCGACCCCACAGGAAAAAAACAAAAAAAAACACCGTAGCCTCCAGCTAATAATTATAATGCTAACTTGCAAAATTTTCCTGCATTTTTAAACAATGGAAAAATGATGGTGAGATGATACTTACAAGAATGGATTCTTGTCAGTCTCCACTAACAAAAATAGGCAAAACCAAGTCAGCTACGCCTCAGCGTAGTTATGTCCGTCGCAGCCTTCTTGGGTTTCAGGAGACACAAACAAAGTTTCTCACAATTATGGTGAAACGCTGAACACCTGCAAATAATTTTCAACGTAGTGGTTAATTGAAAAGCTCTGCGGCATACTTCTTGGAACAAGCCAGTTACCTGTTCCCACGCAAAGAGGAGTATAGAGAACCATGGTGGATTTCCAGCTGATGAAGTAAAGGATTATTAAAGGAACGGGATGACCATGGGGATCATCGTTAATTCTCTGAAACAGAATCCGCCCTTTTCACCTGCCAAACACATGCCCACTTCTCCTCTCTGGGGATAATAAAAACTAACCAGCGAACTGACAGAGGGCCTGACCCCCCCATCCACATCGACCACACAAAAAAATAAAACCGTACCCTCCAGCTACTAATTATAATGCTAACTTGCAAAATTTCCCTGCATTTTAAAACAATGGAAAAATGGTGGTGGGATGATACTTAGAAGAATGGCTTCTTGTCAGTCTCCACTAACAAAAATAGGCAACACCAAGTCAGCTACTCCTCAGCATAGTTATGTCCGTCGCAGCCTTCTTGGGTTTCAGGAGGCACAAACACACGTTATCACAATTATGGTGAAAGGCTGAACACCTGCAAATAATTTTCAACGTAGTGGTTAATTGAAAAGCTCTGCGGCATACTTCTTGGAACAAGGCAGTTTCCCTTTCCCACACAAGGAGGAGTATAGAGAACCATGGTGGATTTCCAGCTGATGAAGTAAAGGATTATTAAAGGAACGGGATGACCATGGGGATCATCGTTAATTCTCTGAAACAGAATCCGCCCTTTTCACCTGCCAAACACATGCCCACTTCTCCTCTCTGGGGAGAATAAAAACTAACCAGCGAACTGACAGAGGGACTGACCCACCCCATCCACATCGACCACACACACAAAAAAAACCGTACCCTCCAGCTACTAATTATAATGCTAACTTGGAAAATTTCCCAGCATTTTAAAACAATGGAAAAATGGTGGTGGGATCATACTTAGAAGAATGGCTTCTTGTCTGTCTCCACCAGCAAAAATAGGCAACACCAAGTCAGCTACTCCTCAGCATAGTTATGTCCGTCGCTGCCTTCTTGGGTTTCAGGAGGGACATACAAACGTTATCAAAATTATGGTGAAACGCTGGAAACCTGCAAATAATTTTCAACGTACTGGTTAATTTGAAAACTCTCCAGCATAATTCTTGGAATAAGCCAGGTACCTGTGCCCACGCATATAGGAGTATATAGAAACATGGTGGAATCCTAGCTGATGAAGCAAAGGATTCTTAAAGGAATGAGATGACCATGCGGAACCTGTTTAATTCTCTGAAACAGAATCCGCACTTTTCACCTGCCAAACACATGCCGACTACTCTTCTCTGGGGATAATAAAAACAAACCAGCGATCTGACAGAGGGCCTGAACACCCATCCTGACCGACCCCACAAAACAAAATAGTACCCTCCAGCTACTAATTATAATGCCAATTTGCAAAATTTCCCTGCATTTTTAAACAACGGAGAAATGATGGTGGGATGATACTTAGAAGAATGGCTTCTTGTCAGTCTCCACTGACAAAAATAGGCAACACCAAGTCAGCTACGCCTCAGCATAGTTATGTCCATAGCAGCCATATTTGGTTTCAGTAGGCACATACACACGTTATCACAATTATGGTGAAACGCTGAACACCTGCAAATAATTTTCAACGTAGTGGTTAATTGAAAAGCTCTGCGGCATACTTCTTGGAACAAGGCAGTTACCTGTTCCCACGCAAAGAGGAGTATAGAGAACCATGGTGGATTTGCATCTGATGAAGTAAAGGATTATTAAAGGAAAGGGATGTTCATGGGGATAATCGTTAATTCTCTGTAACAGAATCCGCCCTTTTCACCTGCCAAACACATGCCCACTTCTCCTCTCTGGGTATAATAAAAACTAAAGAGCGAACTGACAGAGGGCCTGACCCCCCCCATCCACATCGACCACACACACAAAAAAAAAACCGTACCCTCCAGCTATTAATTTTAATGCTAACTTGCAAAATTTCCCTGCATTTTAAAACAATGGAAAAATGGTGGTGGGATGATACTTAGAGAATGGCTTCTTGTCAGTCTCCACTAACAAAAATAGGCAACACCAAGTCAGCTACTCCTCAGCATAGCTATGTCCATCGCAGCCTTCTTGGGTTTCAGGAGGCACAAACAAACGTTATCACAATTATGGTGAAACGCTGAACACCTGCAAATAATTTTCAACGTACTGGTTAATTGAAAAGCTCTGCGGCATACTTCTTGGAACAAGCCAGTTACCTGTTCCCACGCAAACAGGAGTATATAGAACCATGGTGGATTTCCAGCTGATGAAGTAAAGGATTATTAAAGGAACGGGATGACCCTGGGGATCACCGTTAATTCTCTGAAACAGAATCCGCCCTTTTCATCTGCCAAACACATGCCCACTTCTCCTCTCTGGGGATAATAAAAACTAACCAGTGAACTGACAGAGGGCCTGACCCCCCCCCCATCCACATCGACCACACACACAAAAAAAAACCGTACCCTCCAGCTACTAATTTTAATGCTAACTTGCAAAATTTCCCTGCATTTTAAAACAATGGAAAAATGGTGGTGGGATGATACTTAGAAGAATGGCTTCTTGTCAGTCTCCACTAACAAAAATAGGCAACACCAAGTCAGCTACTCCTCAGCATAGTTATGTCCGTCGCAGCCTTCTAGGGTTTCAGGAGGCACAAACAAAGGTTCTCACAATTATGGTGAAACGCTGGACACCTGCAAATAATTTTCAACGTAGTGGTTAATTGAAAAGCTGTGCGGCATACTTCTTGGAACAAGCCAGTTACCTGTTCCCACGAAAAGAGGAGTATACAGAAACATGGTGGATTTCCAGCTGATGAAGTAAAGGATTATTAAAGGAAAGGGATAACCATGGGGATCATCGTTAATTCTCTGAAACAGAATCCGCCCTTTTCACCTGCCAAACACATGCCCACTTCTCCTCTCTGGGGATAATAAAAACTAACGAGCGAACTGACAGAGGGTCTTACCCCCCCCATCCACATCGACCACACACACACAAAAAAAACCGTACCCTCCAGCTACTAATTATAATGCTAACTTGCAAAATTTCCCTGCATTTTTAAACAATGGAGAAATGATGGTGGGATGATACTTAGAAGAATGGCTTCTTGTCAGTCTCCACTGACAAAAATAGGCAACACCAAGTGAGCTACGCCTCAGCATAGTTATGTCCGCGGCAGCCATATTTGGTTTCAGGAGGCACATACACACGTTATCACAATTATGTTGAAACGCTGAAAACCTGCAAAGGATTGTCAACATACTGGTTACTTGAAAAGCTCTGAGGCATACTTCTTGGAACTAGCCAGTTTCCTGTGCCCACGCATAGACAAGTATATAGAACCATGGTGGATTCCCAGCTCATGAAGCAAAGGATTCTTAAAGGAACGGGATTACCATGCGGATCCTGTTTAATTCTCTGAAACAGATCCGCAGTTTTCACCTGCCATACTAATACCCACTTCTCCTCTCTGGGGATAATAAAAACCAACCGGGGAACTGACAGAGGGCCTGACCAACACATCCACACCGACCCCACAGGAAAAAAACAAAAAAAAACACCGTAGCCTCCAGCTAATAATTATAATGCTAACTTGCAAAATTTTCCTGCATTTTTAAACAATGGAAAATTGATGGTGAGATGATACCTACAAGAATGGATTCTTGTCAGTCTCCACTAACAAAAATAGGCAAAACCAAGTCAGCTACGCCTCAGCGTAGTTATGTCCGTCGCAGCCTTCTTGGGTTTCAGGAGACACAAACAAAGTTTCTCACAATTATGGTGAAACGCTGAACACCTGCAAATAATTTTCAACGTAGTGGTTAATTGAAAAGCTCTGCGGCATACTTCTTGGAACAAGCCAGTTACCTGTTCCCACGCAAAGAGGAGTATATAGAACCATGGTGGATTTCCAGCTGACGAAGTAAAGGATTATTAAAGGAAGGGGATGACCATGGGGATCATCGTTAATTCTCTGAAACAGAATCCGCCCTTTTCACCTGCCAAACACATGCCTACTTCTCCTCTCTGGGGATAATAAAAACTATCCAGCGAACTGAGAGAGGGCCTGACCCCCACCATCCACATCGACCACACACAAAAAAAAAACCGTACCCTCCAGCTACTAATTATAATGCTAACTTGCAAAATTTCCCTGCATTTTAAAACAATGGAAAAATGGTGGTGGGATGATACTTAGAAGAATAGCTTCTTGTCAGTCTCCACTAACAAAAATAGGCAACACCAAGTCAGCTACTCCTCAGCATAGTTATGTCCGTCGCAGCCTTCTTGGGTTTCAGGAGGCACAAACAAAGGTTCTCACAACTATGGTGAAACGCTGAACACCTGCAAATAATTTTCAACGTAGTGGTTAATTGAAAAGCTCTGCGGCATACTTCTTGGAACAAGGCAGTTACCTGTTCCCACGCAAAGAGGAGTATTGAGAACCATGGTGGATTTCCAGCTGATGAAGTAAAGGATTACTAAAGGAAAGGGATGACCATGGGGATCATCGTTAATTCTCTGAAACAGAATCCGCCCTTTTCACCTGCCAAACACATGCCCACTTCTCCTCTCTGGGGATAATAAAAACTAACCAGCGAACTGACAGAGGGCCTGACCCCCCCCCCCCATCCACATCGACCACACACACAAAAAAAAAACCGTAGCCTCCAGCTACTAATTATAATGCTAACTTGCAAAATTTCCCTACATTTAAAAACAATGGAAAAATGGTGGTGGGATGATACTTAGAAGAATGGCTTCTTGTCAGTCTCCACTAACAAAAATAGGCAAAACCAAGTCAGCTACTCCTCAGCATAGTTATGACCGTCGCAGCCTTCTTGGGTTTCAGGAGGCAAAAACAAACGTCATCACAATTATGGTGAAACGCTGAACACCTGCAAATAATTTTCAACGTAGTGGTTAATTGAAAAACTCTGTGGCATACTTCTTGGAACAAGCCAGTTACCTGTTCCCACGCAAAGAAGAGTATATAGAACCATGGTGGATTTCCAGCTGATGAAGTAAAGGATTATTAAAGGAACGGGATGACCATGGGGATCATCGTTAATTCTCTGAAACAGAATCCGCCCTTTTCACCTGCCAAACAGATGCTCACTTCTCCTCTCTGGGGATAATAAAAACTAACCAGCGAACTGACAGAGGGCCTGACCACCCCCCCATCCACATCGACCCACACAAAAAAAAAAACCGTACCCTCCAGCTACTAATTATAATGCTAACTTGGAAAATTTCCCTGCATTTTAAAACAATGGAAAAATGGTGGTGGGATCATACTTAGAAGAATGGCTTCTTGTCAGTCTCCAGAAACAAAAATAGGCAACACCAAGTCAGCTACTCCTCAGCATAGTTATGTCCGTCGCAGCCTTCTTGGGTTTCAGGAGGGACATACAAACGTTATCAAAATTATGGTGAAACGCTGAAAACCTGCAAATAATTTTCAACTACTGGTTAATTTGAAAACTTTCCGGCTTAATTCTTGGAACAAGCCAGGTACCTGTGCCCACGCATAGAGGAGTATATAGAAACATGGTGGAATCTCAGCTGATGAAGCAAAGGATTCTTAAAGGAATGAGATGACCATGGGGATCCTGTTTAATTCTCTGAAACAGAATCCCCACTTTTCACCTGCCAAACACATGCCCACTACTCTTCTCTGGGGATATTAAAAACAAACCAGCGATCTGACAGAGGGCCTGAACACCCATCCTGACCGACCCCACAAAACAAAAAAGTACCCTCCAGCTACTAATTATAATGCCAATTTGCAAAATTTCCCTGCATTTTTAAACAATGGAGAAATGATGGTGGGATGATACTTAGAAGAATGGCTTCTTGTCAGTCTCCACTGACAAAAATAGGCAACACCAAGTCAGCTACGCCTGAGCATAGTTATGTCCGTAGCAGCCATATTTGGTTTCAGTAGGCATATACACACGTTATCACAATTATGGTGAAACGCTGAAAACCTGCAAAGGATTGTCAACATACTGGTTAATTGAAAAGCTCTGAGGCATACTTCTTGGAAGAAGCCAGTTACCTGTTCCCACGCAAAGAGGAGTATATAGAACCATGGTGGATTCCCAGCTCATGAAGCAAAGGATTCTTAAAGGAACGGGATTACCATGCGGATCCTGTTTAATTCTCTGAAACAGATCCGCAGTTTTCACCTGCCATACTAATACCCACTTCTCCTCTCTGGGGATAATAAAAACAAACCAGCAAACTGACAGAGGACCTGACCAACACATCCACACCGACACCACAGGAAAAAAAAAAAAAAACAACAACACCGTAGCCTCCAGCTACTAATTATAATGCTACCTTGCAAAATTTCCCTGTATTTTTAAACAATGGAAAAATGATGGTGAGATGATACTTACAAGAATGGATTCTTGTCAGACTCCACTAACAAAAATAGGCAAAACCAAGTCAGCTACGCCTCAGCATAGTTATGTCCGTCGCAGCCTTCTAGGGTTTCAGGAGGCACAAACAAAGGTTCTCACAATTATGGTGAAACGCTGAACACCTGCAAATAATTTTCAACGTACTGCTTAATTGAAAAGCTCTGCGGCATACTTCTTGGAACAAGCCAGTTACCTGTTCCCACGCAAACAGGAGTATATAGAACCATGGTGGATTTCCAGCTGATGAAGTAAAGGATTATTAAAGGAACGGGATGACCATGGGGATCATCGTTAATTCTCTGAAACAGAATCCGCCCTTTTCACCTGCCAAACACATGCCCGCTTCTCCTCTCTGGGGACAATAAAAACTAACCAGCGAACTGACAGAGGGACTGACACCCCCATCCACGTCGACGACACACACACAAAAAAAAACGTACCCTCCAGCTACTAATTATAATGCTAACTTGCAAAATTTCCCTGCATTTTAAAACAATGGAAAAATGGTGGTGGGATGATACTTAGAAGAATGGCTTCTTGTCAGTCTCCACTAACAAAAATAGGCAAGACCAAGTCAGCTACTCCTCAGCATAGTTATGTCCGTCGCAGCCTTCTTGGGTTTCAGGAGGCACAAACACACGTTATCACAATTATGGTGAAACGCTGAACACCTGCAAATAATTTTCAACGTAGTGGTTAATTGAAAAGCTCTGCGGCATACTTCTTGGAACAAGGAAGTTACCTGTTCCCACGCAAAGAGGAGTATATAGAACCATGGTGGATTTCCAGCTGATGAAGTAAAGGATTATTAAAGGAACGGGATGACCATGGGGATCATCGTTAATTCTCTGAAACAGAATACGCCCTTTTCACCTGCCAAACACATGCCCACTTCTCCTCTCTGGGGATAATAAAAACTAACCAGCGAAATGACAGAGGCCCTGACCCCCCCCATCCACATCGACCACACACAAAAAAAAAAACCGTAGCCTCCAGCTACTAATTATAATGCTAACTGGCAAACTTTCCCTTCATTTTAAAACAATGGAAAAATGGTGGTGGGATCATACTTAGAAGAATGGCTTCTTGTCTGTCTCCACGAACAAAAATAGGCAACACCAAGTCAGCTACTCCTCAGCATAGTTATGTCCGTCGCAGCCTTCTTGGGTTTCAGGAGGGACATACAAACGTTATCAAAATTATTGTGAAACACTGAACACCTGCAAATAATTTTCAACGTACTGGTTAATTTGAAAACTTTCCGGCTTAATTCTTGGAACAAGCCAGGTACCTGTGCACACGCATAGAGGAGTATATAGAAACATGGTGGAATCCCAGCTGATGAAGCAAAGGATTCTTAAAGGAATGAGATGACCATGCGGATCCTGTTTAATTCTCTGAACAGAATCCGCACTTTTCACCTGCCAAACACATGCCCACTACTCTTCTCTGGGGATAATAAAAACAAATCAGCGATCTGACAGAGGTCCTGAACACCCATCCTGACCGACCCCACAAAACAAAAAAGTACCCTCCAGCTACTAATTATAATGACACTTTGCAAAATTTCCCTGCATTTTTAAACAATGGAGAAATGATGGTGGGATGATACTTAGAAGAATGGCTTCTTGTCAGTCTCCACTGACAAAAATAGGCAACACCAAGTCAGCTACGCCTCAGCATAGTTATGTCCGTAGCAGCCATATTTGGTTTCAGTAGGCACATACACACGTTATCACAATTATGGTGAAACGCTGAAAACCTGCAAAGGATTGTCAACATACTGGTTAATTGAAAAGCTCTGAGGCATACTTCTTGGAACTAGCCAGTTTTCTGTGCCCACGCATAGACAAGTAGATAGAACCATGGTGAATTCCCAGCTCATGAAGCAAAGGATTCTTAAAGGAACGGGATTACCATGCGGATCCTGTTTAATTCTCTGAAACAGATCCGCAGTTTTCACCTGCCATACTAATACCCACTTCTCCTCTCTGGGGATAATAAAAACAAACCAGCGACCTGACAGAGGGCCTGACCAACAAATCCACACCGACCCCACTGGAAAAAAAAAAAAAAAAACACCGTAGCCTCCAGCAACTAATTATAAGGCTAACTTGCAAAATTTTCCTGCATTTTTAAACAATGGAAAACTGATGGTGAGATGATACTTAGAAGAATGGATTATTGTCAGTCTCCACTAACAAAAATAGGCAAAACCAAGTCAGCTACGCCTCAGCATAGTTATGTCCGTTGCAGCCTTCTTGGGTTTCAGGAGGCACAAACAAACGTTATCACAATTATGGTGAAACGCTGAACACCTGCAAATAATTTTCAACGTACTGGTTAATTGAAAAGCTCTGCGGCATACTTCTTGGAACAAGCCAGTTACTTGTTCCCACGCAAAGAGGAGTATATAGAACCATGGTGGATTTTCAGCTGATGAAGTAAAGGAATATTAAAGAAACGGGATGACCATGGGGATCATCGTTAATTCTCTGAAACAGAATCCGCCCTTTTCACCTGCCAAACACATGCCCACTTCTCCTCTCTGGGGATAATAAAAACTAACCAGCGAACTGACAGAGGGCCTGACCCTCACCATCCACATGGACCACACACACAAAAAAAAACCGTACCCTCCAGCTACTAATTATAATGCTAACTTGCAAAATTTCCCTGCATTTTAAAACAATGGAAAAATGGTGGTGGGATGATACTTAGAAGAATGGCTTCTTGTCAGTCTCCCCTAACAAAAATAGGCAACACCAAGTCAGCTACTCCTCAGCATAGTTATGTCCGTCGCAGCCTTCTTGGGTTTCAGGAGGCACAAACAAAGGTTCTCACAATTATGGTGAAACGCTGAACACCTGCAAATAATTTTCAACGTAGTGCTTAATTGAAAAGCTCTGCGGCATACTTCTTGGAACAAGCCAGTTACCTGTTCCCACGCAAACAGGAGTATAGAAAACCATGGTGGATTTCCAGCTGATGAAGTAAAGGATTATTAAAGGAACGGGATGACCATTGGGATCATCGTTAATTCTCTGAAACAGAATCCGCCCTTTTCACCTGCCAAACACATGCCCACTTCTCCTCTCTGGGGATAATAAAAACTAACCAGCGAACTGACAGAGGGCCTGACCCCCACCATCCACATCGACCACACACAAAAAAAAAACCGTACCCTCCAGCTACTAATTATAATGCTAACTTGCAAAATTTCCCTGCATTTTAAAACAATGGAAAAATTGTGGTGGGATGATACTTAGAAGAATGGCTTCTTGTCAGTCTCCACTAACAAAAATAGGCAACACCAAGTCAGCTACTCCTCAGCATAGTTATGTCCGTCGCAGCCTTCTAGGGTTTCAGGAGGCACAAACAAAGGTTCTCACAATTATGGTAAAACCCTGAACACCTGCAAATAATTTTCAACGTAGTGGTTAATTGAAAAGCTCTGCGGCATACTTCTTGGAACAAGCCAGTTACCTGTTCCCACGCAAAGAGGAGTATATAGAACCATGGTGGATTTCTAGCTGATGAAGTAAAGGATTATTAAAGACACGGGATTACCATGGGGATCATCGTTAATAATCTGAAACAAAATCCGCCCTTTTCACCTGCCAAACACATGCCCACTTCTCCTCTCTGGGGATAATAAAAACTAACCAGCGAACTGACAGAGGGACTGACCCCCCCCCCATCCACATCGACCACACACAAAAAAAAAAAAAAACCGTACCCTCCAGCTACTAATTATAATGCTAACTTGCAAAATTTCCCTGCATTTTAAAACAATGGAAAAATGGTGGTGGGATGATACTTAGAAGAATGGCTTCTTGTCAGTCTCCACTGACAAAAATAGGCAACACCAAGTCAGCTTCGCCTCAGCATAGTTATCTCCGTAGCAGCCATATTTGGTTTCAGTAGGCACATACACACGTTATCACAATTATGGTGAAACGCTGAAAACCTGCAAAGGATTGTCAACATACTGGTTAATTGAAAAGCTCTGAGGCATACTTCTTGGAACAAGCCAGGTACCTGTGCCCACGCAAAGAGGAGTATATAGAACCATGGTGGATTCCCAGCTCATGAAGCAAAGGATTCTTAAAGGAACGGGATTACCATGCGGATCCTGTTTAATTCTCTGAAACAGATCCTCAGTTTTCACCTGCCATACTAATACCCACTTCTCCTCTCTGGGGATAATAAAAACAAACCAGCGAACTGACAGAGGGCCTGACCAACAAATCCACACCGACCCCACAGGAAAAAAAAAAAAAAAAACACCGTAGCCTCCAGCAACTAATTATAAGGCTAACTTGCAAAATTTTCCTGCATTTTTAAACAATGGAAAACTGATGGTGAGATGATACTTAGAAGAATGGATTATTGTCAGTCTCCACTAACAAAAATAGGCAAAACCAAGTCAGCTACGCCTCAGCATAGTTATGTCCGTTGCAGCCTTCTTGGGTTTCAGGAGGCACAAACAAACGTTATCACAATTATGGTGAAACGCTGAACACCTGCAAATAATTTTCAACGTACTGGTTAATTGAAAAGCTCTGCGGCATACTTCTTGTAACAAGCCAGTTACTTGTTCCCACGCAAAGAGGAGTATATAGAACCATGGTGGATTTCCAGCTGATGAAGTAAAGGAATATTAAAGAAACGGGATGACCATGGGGATCATCGTTAATTCTCTGAAACAGAATCCGCCCTTTTCACCTGCCAAACACATGCCCACTTCTCCTCTCTGGGGATAATAAAAACTAACCAGCGAACTGACAGAGGGCCTGACCCTCACCATCCACATCGACCACACACACAAAAAAAAACCGTACCCTCCAGCTACTAATTATAATGCTAACTTGCAAAATTTCCCTGCATTTTAAAACAATGGAAAAATGGTGGTGGGATGATACTTAGAAGAATGGCTTCTTGTCAGTCTCCCCTAACAAAAATAGGCAACACCAAGTCAGCTACTCCTCAGCATAGTTATGTCCGTCGCAGCCTTCTTGGGTTTCAGGAGGCACAAACAAAGGTTCTCACAATTATGGTGAAACGCTGAACACCTGCAAATAATTTTCAACGTAGTGCTTAATTGAAAAGCTCTGCGGCATACTTCTTGGAACAAGCCAGTTACCTGTTCCCACGCAAACAGGAGTATAGAAAACCATGGTGGATTTCCAGCTGATGAAGTAAAGGATTATTAAAGGAACGGGATGACCATTGGGATCATCGTTAATTCTCTGAAACAGAATCCGCCCTTTTCACCTGCCAAACACATGCCCACTTCTCCTCTCTGGGGATAATAAAAACTAACCAGCGAACTGACAGAGGGCCTGACCCCCACCATCCACATCGACCACACACAAAAAAAAAACCGTACCCTCCAGCTACTAATTATAATTCTAACTTGCAAAATTTCCCTGCATTTTAAAACAATGGAAAAATGGTGGTGGGATGATACTTAGAAGAATGGCTTCTTGTCAGTCTCCACTAACAAAAATAGGCAACACCAAGTCAGCTACTCCTCAGCATAGTTATGTCCGTCGCAGCCTTCTTGGGTTTCAGGAGGCACAAACAAAGGTTCTCACAATTATGGTGAAACGCTGAACACCTGCAAATAATTTTCAACGTAGTGGTTAATTGAAAAACACTGCGGCATACTTCTTGGAACAAGCCAGTTACCTGTTCCCACGCAAAGAGGAGTATAGAGAACCATGGTGGATTTCCAGCTGATGAAGTAAAGGATTATTAAAGGAACGGGATGACCATGGGGATCATCGTTAATTCTCTGAAACAGAATCCGCCCTTTTCACCTGCCAAACACATGCCCACTTCTCCTCTCTGGGGATAATAAAAACTAACCAGCGAACTGACAGTGGGCCTGACCCCCCCATCCACATCGACCACACAAAAAAAAAAAAACCGTACCCTCCAGTTACTAATTATAATGCTAACTTGAAAAATTTCCCTGCATTTTAAAACAATGGAAAAATGGTGGTGGGATGATACTTAGAAGAATGGCTTCTTGTCAGTCTCCACTAACAAAAATAGGCAACACCAAGTCAGCTACTCCTCAGCATAGTTATGTCCGTCGCAGCCTTCTAGGGTTTCAGGAGGCACAAACAAAGGTTCTCACAATTATGGTAAAACCCTGAACACCTGCAAATAATTTTCAACGTAGTGGTTAATTGAAAAGCTCTGCGGCATACTTCTTGGAACAAGCCAGTTACCTGTTCCCACGCAAAGAGGAGTATATAGAACCATGGTGGATTTCTAGCTGATGAAGTAAAGGATTATTAAAGACACGGGATTACCATGGGGATCATCGTTAATAATCTGAAACAAAATCCGCCCTTTTCACCTGCCAAACACATGCCCACTTCTCCTCTCTGGGGATAATAAAAACTAACCAGCGAACTGACAGAGGGACTGACCCCCCCCCCATCCACATCGACCACACACACAAAAAAAAAAAAACCGTACCCTCCAGCTACTAATTATAATGCTAACTTGCAAAATTTCCCTGCATTTTAAAACAATGGAAAAATGGTGGTGGGATGATACTTAGAAGAATGGCTTCTTGTCAGTCTCCACTGACAAAAATAGGCAACACCAAGTCAGCTTCGCCTCAGCATAGTTATCTCCGTAGCAGCCATATTTGGTTTCAGTAGGCACATACACACGTTATCACAATTATGGTGAAACGCTGAAAACCTGCAAAGGATTGTCAACATACTGGTTAATTGAAAAGCTCTGAGGCATACTTCTTGGAACAAGCCAGGTACCTGTGCCCACGCAAAGAGGAGTATATAGAACCATGGTGGATTCCCAGCTCATGAAGCAAAGGATTCTTAAAGGAACGGGATTACCATGCGGATCCTGTTTAATTCTCTGAAACAGATCCGCAGTTTTCACCTGCCATACTAATACCCACTTCTCCTCTCTGGGGATAATAAAAACAAACCAGCGAACTGACAGAGGGCCTGACCAACAAATCCACACCGACCCCACAGGAAAAAAAAAAAAAAAAACACCGTAGCCTCCAGCAACTAATTATAAGGCTAACTTGCAAAATTTTCCTGCATTTTTAAACAATGGAAAACTGATGGTGAGATGATACTTAGAAGAATGGATTATTGTCAGTCTCCACTAACAAAAATAGGCAAAACCAAGTCAGCTACGCCTCAGCATAGTTATGTCCGTTGCAGCCTTCTTGGGTTTCAGGAGGCACAAACAAACGTTATCACAATTATGGTGAAACGCTGAACACCTGCAAATAATTTTCAACGTACTGGTTAATTGAAAAGCTCTGCGGCATACTTCTTGTAACAAGCCAGTTACTTGTTCCCACGCAAAGAGGAGTATATAGAACCATGGTGGATTTCCAGCTGATGAAGTAAAGGAATATTAAAGAAACGGGATGACCATGGGGATCATCGTTAATTCTCTGAAACAGAATCCGCCCTTTTCACCTGCCAAACACATGCCCACTTCTCCTCTCTGGGGATAATAAAAACTAACCAGCGAACTGACAGAGGGCCTGACCCTCACCATCCACATCGACCACACACAAAAAAAAAAACCGTACCCTCCAGCTACTAATTATAAT
This sequence comes from Eulemur rufifrons, assembly GCF_041146395.1. Lineage (NCBI taxonomy): Eukaryota > Metazoa > Chordata > Mammalia > Primates > Lemuridae > Eulemur > Eulemur rufifrons. The sequence continues at coordinate 3,367,502 of NC_091001.1, forward strand.
GCTAACTTGCAAAATTTCCCTGCATTTTAAAACAATGGAAAAATGGTGGTGGGATGATACTTAGAAGAATGGCTTCTTGTCAGTCTCCCCTAACAAAAATAGGCAACACCAAGTCAGCTACTCCTCAGCATAGTTATGTCCGTCGCAGCCTTCTTGGGTTTCAGGAGGCACAAACAAAGGTTCTCACAATTATGGTGAAACGCTGAACACCTGCAAATAATTTTCAACGTAGTGCTTAATTGAAAAGCTCTGCGGCATACTTCTTGGAACAAGCCAGTTACCTGTTCCCACGCAAACAGGAGTATAGAAAACCATGGTGGATTTCCAGCTGATGAAGTAAAGGATTATTAAAGGAACGGGATGACCATGGGGATCATCGTTAATTCTCTGAAACAGAATCCGCCCTTTTCACCTGCCAAACACATGCCCACTTCTCCTCTCTGGGGATAATAAAAACTAACCAGCGAACTGACAGAGGGCCTGACCCCCACCATCCACATCGACCACACACAAAAAAAAAACCGTACCCTCCAGCTACTAATTATAATGCTAACTTGCAAAATTTCCCTGCATTTTAAAACAATGGAAAAATGGTGGTGGGATGATACTTAGAAGAATGGCTTCTTGTCAGTCTCCACTAACAAAAATAGGCAACACCAAGTCAGCTACTCCTCAGCATAGTTATGTCCGTCGCAGCCTTCTTGGGTTTCAGGAGGCACAAACAAAGGTTCTCACAATTATGGTGAAACGCTGAACACCTGCAAATAATTTTCAACGTAGTGGTTAATTGAAAAACTCTGCGGCATACTTCTTGGAACAAGCCAGTTACCTGTTCCCACGCAAAGAGGAGTATAGAGAACCATGGTGGATTTCCAGCTGATGAAGTAAAGGATTATTAAAGGAACGGGATGACCATGGGGATCATCGTTAATTCTCTGAAACAGAATCCGCCCTTTTCACCTGCCAAACACATGCCCACTTCTCCTCTCTGGGGATAATAAAAACTAACCAGCGAACTGACAGTGGGCCTGACCCCCCCATCTACATCGACCACACAAAAAAAAAAAACCGTACCCTCCAGTTACTAATTATAATGCTAACTTGAAAAATTTCCCTGCATTTTAAAACAATGGAAAAATGGTGGTGGGATGATACTTAGAATAATGGCTTCTAGTCAGTCTCCACTAACAAAAACAGGCAACACCAAGTCAGCTACGCCTCAGCATAGTTATGTCCGTCGCAGCCTTCTTGGGTTTCAGGAGGGACATACAAACGTTATCAAAATTATGGTGAAACGCTGAAAACCTGCAAATAATTTTCAACGTACTGGTTAATTTGAAAACTCTCCAGCATACTTCTTGGAACAAGCCAGGTACCTGTGCCCACGCATAGAGGAGTATATAGAAACATGGTGGAATCCCAGCTGATGAAGCAAAGGATTCTTAAAGGAATGAGATGACCATGCGGATCCTGTTTAATTCTCTGAAACAGAATCCGCACTTTTCACCTGCCAAACACATGCCCACTTCTCCTCTCTGGGCATAATATAAACTAACCAGGGAACTGACAGAGGGCCTGACCCCCAGCATCCACATCGACCACACACAAAAAAAAAAACCGTACCCTCCAGCTACTAATTATACTGCTAACTTGCAAAATTTCCCTGCATTTTAAAACAATGGAAAAATGGTGGTGGGATGATACTTAGAAGAATGGCTTCTTGTCAGTCTCCACTAACAAAAATAGGCAACACCAAGTCAGCTACTCCTCAGCATAGTTATGTCCGTCGCAGCCTTCTTGGGTTTCAGGAGGCACAAACAAAGGTTCTCACAATTATGGTGAAACGCTGAACACCTGAAAATAACTTTCAACGTACTGGTTAATTGAAAAGCTCTGCGGCATACTTCTTGGAACAAGGCACTTATCTGTTCCCACGCTAAGAGGAGTATATAGAACCATGGTGGATTTCCAGCTGATGAAGTAAAGGATTATTAAAGGAACGGGATGACCATGGGGATCATCGTTAATTCTCTGAAACAGAATCCGCCCTTTTCACCTGCCAAACACATGCCCACTTCTCCTCTCTGGGGATAATAAAATCTAACCAGCGAACTGACAGAGGGCCTGACCCCCCCCATCCACATCGACCACACACACACAAAAAAAAAACCGTACCCTCCAGCTACTAATTATAATGCTAACTTCCAAAATTTCCCTGCATTTTAAAACAATGGAAAAATGGTGGTGGGATCATACTTAGAAGAATGGCTTCTTGTCTGTCTCCACTAACAAAAATAGGCAACACCAAGTCAGCTATTCCTCAGCATAGTTATGTCCGTCGCTGCCTTCTTGGGTTTCAGGAGGGACATACAAACGTTATCAAAATTATGGTGAAACGCTGAAAACCTGCAAATAATTTTCAACGTACTGGTTAATTTGAAAACTCTCCAGCATAATTGTTGGAACAAGCTAGGTACCTGTGCCCACGCATAGAGGAGTATATAGAAACATGGTGGAATCCCAGCTGATGAAGCAAAGGATTCTTAAAGGAATGAGATGACCATGCGGATCCTGTTTAATTCTCTGAAACAGAATCCGCACTTTTCACCTTCCAAACACATGCCCACTACTCTTCTCTGGGGATAATAAAAACAAACCAGCGATCTGACAGAGGGGCTGAACACCCATCCTGACCGACCCCACAAAACAAAAAAGTACCCTCCAGCTACTAATTATAACGCCAATTTGCAAAATTTCCCAGCATTTTTAAACAATGGAGAAATGATGGTGGGATGATACTTAGAAGAATGGCTTCTTGTCAGTCTCCACTGACAAAAATAGGCAACACCAAGTCAGCTACGCCTCAGCATAGTTATGTCCGTAGCAGCCATATTTGGTTTCAGTAGGCACATACACACGTTATCACAATTATGGTGAAACGCTTAAAACCTGCAAAGGATTGTCAACATACTGGTTAATTGAAAAGCTCTGAGGCATACTTCTTGGAACTAGCCAGTTTCCTGTGCCCACGCTTAGACAAGTATATAGAATCATGGTGGATTCCCAGCTCATGAAGCAAAGGATTCTTAAAGCAACGGGATTACCATGCGGATCCTGTTTAATTCTCTGAAACAGATCCGCAGTTTTCACCTGCCATACTAATACCCACTTCTCCTCTCTGGGGATAATAAAAACCAACCGGGGAACTGACAGAGGGCCTGACCAACACATCCACACCGACCCCACAGGAAAAAAAAAAAAAAACAAACACCGTAGCCTCCAGCTACTAATTATAATGCTAACTTGCAAAATTTTCCTGCATTTTTAAACAATGGAAAAATGATGGTGAGATGATACTTACAAGAATGGATCCTTGTCAGTCTCCACTAACAAAAATAGGCAAAACCAAGTCAGCTACGCCTCAGCATAGTTATGTCCGTCGCAGCCTTCTTGGGTTTCAGGAGGCACAAACAAAGGTTCTCACAATTATGGTGAAACGCTGAACACCTGCAAATAATTTTCAACGTAGTGGTTAATTGAAAAGCTCTGCGGCATACTTCTTGGAACAAGGCAGTTACCTGTTCCCACGCAAAGAGGAGTATAGAGAACGATGGTGGATTCCAGCTGATGAAGTAAAGGATTATTAAAGGAAAGGGATGACCATGGGGATCATCGTTAATTCTCTGAAACAGAATCCGCCCTTTTCACCTGCCAAACACATGCCCACTTCTCCTCTCTGGGGATAATAAAAACTAACCAGCGAACTGACAGAGGGCCTGACCCCCACCATCCACATCGACCACAAAAAAAAAAAAAAAACCGTACCCTCCAGCTACTAATTATAATGCTAACTTGCAAAATTTCCCTGCATTTTAAAACAATGGAAAAATGGTGGTGGGATGATACTTAGAAGAATGGCTTCTTGTCAGTCTCCACTAACAAAAATAGGCAACACCAAGTCAGCTACTCCTCAGCATAGTTATGTCCGTCGCAGCCTTCTAGGGTTTCAGGAGGCACAAACAAAGGTTCTCACAATTATGGTAAAACACTGAACACCTGCAAATAATTTTCAACGTAGTGGTTAATTGAAAAGCTCTGCGGCATACTTCTTGGAACAAGCCAGTTACCTGTTCCCACGCAAAGAGGAGTATATAGAACCATGGTGGATTTCTAGCTGATGAAGTAAAGGATTATTAAAGACACGGGATTACCATGGGGATCATCGTTAATAATCTGAAACAAAATCCGCCCTTTTCACCTGCCAAACACATGCCCACTTCTCCTCTCTGGGGATAATAAAAACTAACCAGCGAACTGACAGAGGGACTGACCCCCCCCCCCATCCACATCGACCACACACACAAAAAAAAAAAAACCGTACCCTCCAGCTACTAATTATAATGCTAACTTGCAAAATTTCCCTGCATTTTAAAACAATGGAAAAATGGTGGTGGGATGATACTTAGAAGAATGGCTTCTTGTCAGTCTCCACTGACAAAAATAGGCAACACCAAGTCAGCTTCGCCTCAGCATAGTTATCTCCGTAGCAGCCATATTTGGTTTCAGTAGGCACATACACACGTTATCACAATTATGGTGAAACGCTGAAAACCTGCAAAGGATTGTCAACATACTGGTTAATTGAAAAGCTCTGAGGCATACTTCTTGGAACAAGCCAGGTACCTGTGCCCACGCAAAGAGGAGTATATAGAACCATGGTGGATTCCCAGCTCATGAAGCAAAGGATTCTTAAAGGAACGGGATTACCATGCGGATCCTGTTTAATTCTCTGAAACAGATCTGCAGTTTTCACCTGCCATACTAATACCCACTTCTCCTCTCTGGGGATAATAAAAACAAACCAGCGAACTGACAGAGGGCCTGACCAACAAATCCACACCGACACCACAGGAAAAAAAAAAAAAAAACACCGTAGCCTCCAGCAACTAATTATAAGGCTAACTTGCAAAATTTTCCTGCATTTTTAAACAATGGAAAACTGATGGTGAGATGATACTTAGAAGAATGGATTATTGTCAGTCTCCACTAACAAAAATAGGCAAAACCAAGTCAGCTACGCCTCAGCATAGTTATGTCCGTTGCAGCCTTCTTGGGTTTCAGGAGGCACAAACAAACGTTATCACAATTATGGTGAAACGCTGAACACCTGCAAATAATTTTCAACGTACTGGTTAATTGAAAAGCTCTGCGGCATACTTCTTGTAACAAGCCAGTTACTTGTTCCCACGCAAAGAGGAGTATATAGAACCATGGTGGATTTCCAGCTGATGAAGTAAAGGAATATTAAAGAAACGGGATGACCATGGGGATCATCGTTAATTCTCTGAAACAGAATCCGCCCTTTTCACCTGCCAAACACATGCCCACTTCTCCTCTCTGGGGATAATAAAAACTAACCAGCGAACTGACAGAGGGCCTGACCCTCACCATCCACATCGACCACACACAAAAAAAAAAACCGTACCCTCCAGCTACTAATTATAATGCTAACTTGCAAAATTTCCCTGCATTTTAAAACAATGGAAAAATGGTGGTGGGATGATACTTAGAAGAATGGCTTCTTGTCAGTCTCCCCTAACAAAAATAGGCAACACCAAGTCAGCTACTCCTCAGCATAGTTATGTCCGTCGCAGCCTTCTTGGGTTTCAGGAGGCACAAACAAAGGTTCTCACAATTATGGTGAAACGCTGAACACCTGCAAATAATTTTCAACGTAGTGCTTAATTGAAAAGCTCTGCGGCATACTTCTTGGAACAAGCCAGTTACCTGTTCCCACGCAAACAGGAGTATAGAAAACCATGGTGGATTTCCAGCTGATGAAGTAAAGGATTATTAAAGGAACGGGATGACCATTGGGATCATCGTTAATTCTCTGAAACAGAATCCGCCCTTTTCACCTGCCAAACACATGCCCACTTCTCCTCTCTGGGGATAATAAAAACTAACCAGCGAACTGACAGAGGGCCTGACCCCCACCATCCACATCGACCACACACAAAAAAAAAACCGTACCCTCCAGCTACTAATTATAATGCTAACTTGCAAAATTTCCCTGCATTTTAAAACAATGGAAAAATGGTGGTGGGATGATACTTAGAAGAATGGCTTCTTGTCAGTCTCCACTAACAAAAATAGGCAACACCAAGTCAGCTACTCCTCAGCATAGTTATGTCCGTCGCAGCCTTCTTGGGTTTCAGGAGGCACAAACAAAGGTTCTCACAATTATGGTGAAACGCTGAACACCTGCAAATAATTTTCAACGTAGTGGTTAATTGAAAAACTCTGCGGCATACTTCTTGGAACAAGCCAGTTACCTGTTCCCACGCAAAGAGGAGTATAGAGAACCATGGTGGATTTCCAGCTGATGAAGTAAAGGATTATTAAAGGAACGGGATGACCATGGGGATCATCGTTAATTCTCTGAAACAGAATCCGCCCTTTTCACCTGCCAAACACATGCCCTCTTCTCCTCTCTGGGGATAATAAAAACTAACCAGCGAACTGACAGTGGGCCTGACCCCCCCATCCACATCGACCACACAAAAAAAAAAAAACCGTACCCTCCAGTTACTAATTATAATGCTAACTTGAAAAATTTCCCTGCATTTTAAAACAATGGAAAAATGGTGGTGGGATGATACTTAGAATAATGGCTTCTAGTCAGTCTCCACTAACAAAAACAGGCAACACCAAGTCAGCTACGCCTCAGCATAGTTATGTCCGTCGCAGCCTTCTTGGGTTTCAGGAGGGACATACAAACGTTATCAAAATTATGGTGAAACGCTGAAAACCTGCAAATAATTTTCAACGTACTGGTTAATTTGAAAACTCTCCAGCATACTTCTTGGAACAAGCCAGGTACCTGTGCCCACGCATAGAGGAGTATATAGAAACATGGTGGAATCCCAGCTGATGAAGCAAAGGATTCTTAAAGGAATGAGATGACCATGGGGATCCTGTTTAATTCTCTGAAACAGAATCCGCACTTTTCACCTGCCAAACACATGCCCACTTCTCCTCTCTGGGCATAATATAAACTAACCAGCGAACTGACAGAGGGCCTGACCCCCAGCATCCACATCGACCACACACACAAAAAAAAAACCGTACCCTCCAGCTACTAATTATACTGCTAACTTGCAAAATTTCCCTGCATTTTAAAACAATGGAAAAATGGTGGTGGGATGATACTTAGAAGAATGGCTTCTTGTCAGTCTCCACTAACAAAAATAGGCAACACCAAGTCAGCTACTCCTCAGCATAGTTATGTCCGTCGCAGCCTTCTTGGGTTTCAGGAGGCACAAACAAAGGTTCTCACAATTATGGTGAAACGCTGAACACCTGAAAATAACTTTCAACGTACTGGTTAATTGAAAAGCTCTGCGGCATACTTCTTGGAACAAGGCACTTATCTGTTCCCACGCTAAGAGGAGTATATAGAACCATGGTGGATTTCCAGCTGATGAAGTAAAGGATTATTAAAGGAACGGGATGACCATGGGGATCATCGTTAATTCTCTGAAACAGAATCCGCCCTTTTCACCTGCCAAACACATGCCCACTTCTCCTCTCTGGGGATAATAAAATCTAACCAGCGAACTGACAGAGGGCCTGACCCCCCCCATCCACATCGACCACACACACACAAAAAAAAAACCGTACCCTCCAGCTACTAATTATAATGCTAACTTCCAAAATTTCCCTGCATTTTAAAACAATGGAAAAATGGTGGTGGGATCATACTTAGAAGAATGGCTTCTTGTCTGTCTCCACTAACAAAAATAGGCAACACCAAGTCAGCTATTCCTCAGCATAGTTATGTCCGTCGCTGCCTTCTTGGGTTTCAGGAGGGACATACAAACGTTATCAAAATTATGGTGAAACGCTGAAAACCTGCAAATAATTTTCAACGTACTGGTTAATTTGAAAACTCTCCAGCATAATTGTTGGAACAAGCTAGGTACCTGTGCCCACGCATAGAGGAGTATATAGAAACATGGTGGAATCCCAGCTGATGAAGCAAAGGATTCTTAAAGGAATGAGATGACCATGCGGATCCTGTTTAATTCTCTGAAACAGAATCCGCACTTTTCACCTTCCAAACACATGCCCACTACTCTTCTCTGGGGATAATAAAAACAAACCAGCGATCTGACAGAGGGGCTGAACACCCATCCTGACCGACCCCACAAAACAAAAAAGTACCCTCCAGCTACTAATTATAACGCCAATTTGCAAAATTTCCCAGCATTTTTAAACAATGGAGAAATGATGGTGGGATGATACTTAGAAGAATGGCTTCTTGTCAGTCTCCACTGACAAAAATAGGCAACACCAAGTCAGCTACGCCTCAGCATAGTTATGTCCGTAGCAGCCATATTTGGTTTCAGTAGGCACATACACACGTTATCACAATTATGGTGAAACGCTTAAAACCTGCAAAGGATTGTCAACATACTGGTTAATTGAAAAGCTCTGAGGCATACTTCTTGGAACTAGCCAGTTTCCTGTGCCCACGCATAGACAAGTATATAGAACCATGGTGGATTCCCAGCTCATGAAGCAAAGGATTCTTAAAGCAACGGGATTACCATGCGGATCCTGTTTAATTCTCTGAAACAGATCCGCAGTTTTCACCTGCCATACTGATACCCACTTCTCCTCTCTGGGGATAATAAAAACCAACCGGGGAACTGACAGAGGGCCTGACCAACACATCCACACCGACCCCACAGGAAAAAAAAAAAAAAACAAACACCGTAGCCTCCAGCTACTAATTATAATGCTAACTTGCAAAATTTTCCTGCATTTTTAAACAATGGAAAAATGATGGTGAGATGATACTTACAAGAATGGATCCTTGTCAGTCTCCACTAACAAAAATAGGCAAAACCAAGTCAGCTACGCCTCAGCATAGTTATGTCCGTCGCAGCCTTCTTGGGTTTCAGGAGGCACAAACAAAGGTTCTCACAATTATGGTGAAACGCTGAACACCTGCAAATAATTTTCAACGTAGTGGTTAATTGAAAAGCTCTGCGGCATACTTCTTGGAACAAGGCAGTTACCTGTTCCCACGCAAAGAGGAGTATAGAGAACGATGGTGGATTCCAGCTGATGAAGTAAAGGATTATTAAAGGAAAGGGATGACCATGGGGATCATCGGTAATTCTCTGAAACAGAATCCGCCCTTTTCACCTGCCAAACACATGCCCACTTCTCCTCTCTGGGGATAATAAAAACTAACCAGCGAACTGACAGAGGGCCTGACCCCCACCATCCACATCGACCACAAAAAAAAAAAAAAAACCGTACCCTCCAGCTACTAATTATAATGCTAACTTGCAAAATTTCCCTGCATTTTAAAACAATGGAAAAATGGTGGTGGGATGATACTTAGAAGAATGGCTTCTTGTCAGTCTCCACTAACAAAAATAGGCAACACCAAGTCAGCTACTCCTCAGCATAGTTATGTCCGTCGCAGCCTTCTAGGGTTTCAGGAGGCACAAACAAAGGTTCTCACAATTATGGTAAAACCCTGAACACCTGCAAATAATTTTCAACGTAGTGGTTAATTGAAAAGCTCTGCGGCATACTTCTTGGAACAAGCCAGTTACCTGTTCCCACGCAAAGAGGAGTATATAGAACCATGGTGGATTTCTAGCTGATGAAGTAAAGGATTATTAAAGACACGGGATTACCATGGGGATCATCGTTAATAATCTGAAACAAAATCCGCCCTTTTCACCTGCCAAACACATGCCCACTTCTCCTCTCTGGGGATAATAAAAACTAACCAGCGAACTGACAGAGGGACTGACCCCCCCCCCATCCACATCGACCACACACAAAAAAAAAAAAAAACCGTACCCTCCAGCTACTAATTATAATGCTAACTTGCAAAATTTCCCTGCATTTTAAAACAATGGAAAAATGGTGGTGGGATGATACTTAGAAGAATGGCTTCTTGTCAGTCTCCACTGACAAAAATAGGCAACACCAAGTCAGCTTCGCCTCAGCATAGTTATCTCCGTAGCAGCCATATTTGGTTTCAGTAGGCACATACACACGTTATCACAATTATGGTGAAACGCTGAAAACCTGCAAAGGATTGTCAACATACTGGTTAATTGAAAAGCTCTGAGGCATACTTCTTGGAACAAGCCAGGTACCTGTGCCCACGCAAAGAGGAGTATATAGAACCATGGTGGATTCCCAGCTCATGAAGCAAAGGATTCTTAAAGGAACGGGATTACCATGCGGATCCTGTTTAATTCTCTGAAACAGATCCGCAGTTTTCACCTGCCATACTAATACCCACTTCTCCTCTCTGGGGATAATAAAAACAAACCAGCGAACTGACAGAGGGCCTGACCAACAAATCCACACCGACACCACAGGAAAAAAAAAAAAAAAAACACCGTAGCCTCCAGCAACTAATTATAAGGCTAACTTGCAAAATTTTCCTGCATTTTTAAACAATGGAAAACTGATGGTGAGATGATACTTAGAAGAATGGATTATTGTCAGTCTCCACTAACAAAAATAGGCAAAACCAAGTCAGCTACGCCTCAGCATAGTTATGTCCGTTGCAGCCTTCTTGGGTTTCAGGAGGCACAAACAAACGTTATCACAATTATGGTGAAACGCTGAACACCTGCAAATAATTTTCAACGTACTGGTTAATTGAAAAGCTCTGCGGCATACTTCTTGTAACAAGCCAGTTACTTGTTCCCACGCAAAGAGGAGTATATAGAACCATGGTGGATTTCCAGCTGATGAAGTAAAGGAATATTAAAGAAACGGGATGACCATGGGGATCATCGTTAATTCTCTGAAACAGAATCCGCCCTTTTCACCTGCCAAACACATGCCCACTTCTCCTCTCTGGGGATAATAAAAACTAACCAGCGAACTGACAGAGGGCCTGACCCTCACCATCCACATCGACCACACACAAAAAAAAAAACCGTACCCTCCAGCTACTAATTATAATGCTAACTTGCAAAATTTCCCTGCATTTTAAAACAATGGAAAAATGGTGGTGGGATGATACTTAGAAGAATGGCTTCTTGTCAGTCTCCCCTAACAAAAATAGGCAACACCAAGTCAGCTACTCCTCAGCATAGTTATGTCCGTCGCAGCCTTCTTGGGTTTCAGGAGGCACAAACAAAGGTTCTCACAATTATGGTGAAACGCTGAACACCTGCAAATAATTTTCAACGTAGTGCTTAATTGAAAAGCTCTGCGGCATACTTCTTGGAACAAGCCAGTTACCTGTTCCCACGCAAACAGGAGTATAGAAAACCATGGTGGATTTCCAGCTGATGAAGTAAAGGATTATTAAAGGAACGGGATGACCATTGGGATCATCGTTAATTCTCTGAAACAGAATCCGCCCTTTTCACCTGCCAAACACATGCCCACTTCTCCTCTCTGGGGATAATAAAAACTAACCAGCGAACTGACAGAGGGCCTGACCCCCACCATCCACATCGACCACACACAAAAAAAAAACCGTACCCTCCAGCTACTAATTATAATGCTAACTTGCAAAATTTCCCTGCATTTTAAAACAATGGAAAAATGGTGGTGGGATGATACTTAGAAGAATGGCTTCTTGTCAGTCTCCACTAACAAAAATAGGCAACACCAAGTCAGCTACTCCTCAGCATAGTTATGTCCGTCGCAGCCTTCTTGGGTTTCAGGAGGCACAAACAAAGGTTCTCACAATTATGGTGAAACGCTGAACACCTGCAAATAATTTTCAACGTAGTGGTTAATTGAAAAACTCTGCGGCATACTTCTTGGAACAAGCCAGTTACCTGTTCCCACGCAAAGAGGAGTATAGAGAACCATGGTGGATTTCCAGCTGATGAAGTAAAGGATTATTAAAGGAACGGGATGACCATGGGGATCATCGTTAATTCTCTGAAACAGAATCCGCCCTTTTCACCTGCCAAACACATGCCCACTTCTCCTCTCTGGGGATAATAAAAACTAACCAGCGAACTGACAGTGGGCCTGACCCCCCCATCCACATCGACCACACAAAAAAAAAAAAACCGTACCCTCCAGTTACTAATTATAATGCTAACTTGAAAAATTTCCCTGCATTTTAAAACAATGGAAAAATGGTGGTGGGATGATACTTAGAATAATGGCTTCTAGTCAGTCTCCACTAACAAAAACAGGCAACACCAAGTCAGCTACGCCTCAGCATAGTTATGTCCGTCGCAGCCTTCTTGGGTTTCAGGAGGGACATACAAACGTTATCAAAATTATGGTGAAACGCTGAAAACCTGCAAATAATTTTCAACGTACTGGTTAATTTGAAAACTCTCCAGCATACTTCTTGGAACAAGCCAGGTACCTGTGCCCACGCATAGAGGAGTATATAGAAACATGGTGGAATCCCAGCTGATGAAGCAAAGGATTCTTAAAGGAATGAGATGACCATGCGGATCCTGTTTAATTCTCTGAAACAGAATCCGCACTTTTCACCTGCCAAACACATGCCCACTTCTCCTCTCTGGGCATAATATAAACTAACCAGCGAACTGACAGAGGGCCTGACCCCCAGCATCCACATCGACCACATACAAAAAAAAAAAACCGTACCCTCCAGCTACTAATTATACTGCTAACTTGCAAAATTTCCCTGCATTTTAAAACAATGGAAAAATGGTGGTGGGATGATACTTAGAAGAATGGCTTCTTGTCAGTCTCCACTAACAAAAATAGGCAACACCAAGTCAGCTACTCCTCAGCATAGTTATGTCCGTCGCAGCCTTCTTGGGTTTCAGGAGGCACAAACAAAGGTTCTCACAATTATGGTGAAACGCTGAACACCTGAAAATAACTTTCAACGTACTGGTTAATTGAAAAGCTCTGCGGCATACTTCTTGGAACAAGGCACTTATCTGTTCCCACGCTAAGAGGAGTATATAGAACCATGGTGGATTTCCAGCTGATGAAGTAAAGGATTATTAAAGGAACGGGATGACCATGGGGATCATCGTTAATTCTCTGAAACAGAATCCGCCCTTTTCACCTGCCAAACACATGCCCACTTCTCCTCTCTGGGGATAATAAAATCTAACCAGCGAACTGACAGAGGGCCTGACCCCCCCCATCCACATCGACCACACACACACAAAAAAAAAACCGTACCCTCCAGCTACTAATTATAATGCTAACTTCCAAAATTTCCCTGCATTTTAAAACAATGGAAAAATGGTGGTGGGATCATACTTAGAAGAATGGCTTCTTGTCTGTCTCCACTAACAAAAATAGGCAACACCAAGTCAGCTATTCCTCAGCATAGTTATGTCCGTCGCTGCCTTCTTGGGTTTCAGGAGGGACATACAAACGTTATCAAAATTATGGTGAAACGCTGAAAACCTGCAAATAATTTTCAACGTACTGGTTAATTTGAAAACTCTCCAGCATAATTGTTGGAACAAGCTAGGTACCTGTGCCCACGCATAGAGGAGTATATAGAAACATGGTGGAATCCCAGCTGATGAAGCAAAGGATTCTTAAAGGAATGAGATGACCATGCGGATCCTGTTTAATTCTCTGAAACAGAATCCGCACTTTTCACCTTCCAAACACATGCCCACTACTCTTCTCTGGGGATAATAAAAACAAACCAGCGATCTGACAGAGGGGCTGAACACCCATCCTGACCGACCCCACAAAACAAAAAAGTACCCTCCAGCTACTAATTATAACGCCAATTTGCAAAATTTCCCAGCATTTTTAAACAATGGAGAAATGATGGTGGGATGATACTTAGAAGAATGGCTTCTTGTCAGTCTCCACTGACAAAAATAGGCAACACCAAGTCAGCTACGCCTCAGCATAGTTATGTCCGTAGCAGCCATATTTGGTTTCAGTAGGCACATACACACGTTATCACAATTATGGTGAAACGCTTAAAACCTGCAAAGGATTGTCAACATACTGGTTAATTGAAAAGCTCTGAGGCATACTTCTTGGAACTAGCCAGTTTCCTGTGCCCACGCATAGACAAGTATATAGAACCATGGTGGATTCCCAGCTCATGAAGCAAAGGATTCTTAAAGCAACGGGATTACCATGCGGATCCTGTTTAATTCTCTGAAACAGATCCGCAGTTTTCACCTGCCATACTGATACCCACTTCTCCTCTCTGGGGATAATAAAAACCAACCGGGGAACTGACAGAGGGCCTGACCAACACATCCACACCGACCCCACAGGAAAAAAAAAAAAAAACAAACACCGTAGCCTCCAGCTACTAATTATAATGCTAACTTGCAAAATTTTCCTGCATTTTTAAACAATGGAAAAATGATGGTGAGATGATACTTACAAGAATGGATCCTTGTCAGTCTCCACTAACAAAAATAGGCAAAACCAAGTCAGCTACGCCTCAGCATAGTTATGTCCGTCGCAGCCTTCTTGGGTTTCAGGAGGCACAAACAAAGGTTCTCACAATTATGGTGAAACGCTGAACACCTGCAAATAATTTTCAACGTAGTGGTTAATTGAAAAGCTCTGCGGCATACTTCTTGGAACAAGGCAGTTACCTGTTCCCACGCAAAGAGGAGTATAGAGAACGATGGTGGATTCCAGCTGATGAAGTAAAGGATTATTAAAGGAACGGGATGACCATGGGGATCATCGTTAATTCTCTGAAACAGAATCCGCCCTTTTCACCTGCCAAACACATGCCCACTTCTCCTCTCTGGGGATAATAAAATCTAACCAGCGAACTGACAGAGGGCCTGACCCCCCCCATCCACATCGACCACACACACACAAAAAAAAAACCGTACCCTCCAGCTACTAATTATAATGCTAACTTCCAAAATTTCCCTGCATTTTAAAACAATGGAAAAATGGTGGTGGGATCATACTTAGAAGAATGGCTTCTTGTCTGTCTCCACTAACAAAAATAGGCAACACCAAGTCAGCTATTCCTCAGCATAGTTATGTCCGTCGCTGCCTTCTTGGGTTTCAGGAGGGACATACAAACGTTATCAAAATTATGGTGAAACGCTGAAAACCTGCAAATAATTTTCAACGTACTGGTTAATTTGAAAACTCTCCAGCATAATTGTTGGAACAAGCTAGGTACCTGTGCCCACGCATAGAGGAGTATATAGAAACATGGTGGAATCCCAGCTGATGAAGCAAAGGATTCTTAAAGGAATGAGATGACCATGCGGATCCTGTTTAATTCTCTGAAACAGAATCCGCACTTTTCACCTTCCAAACACATGCCCACTACTCTTCTCTGGGGATAATAAAAACAAACCAGCGATCTGACAGAGGGGCTGAACACCCATCCTGACCGACCCCACAAAACAAAAAAGTACCCTCCAGCTACTAATTATAACGCCAATTTGCAAAATTTCCCAGCATTTTTAAATAATGGAGAAATGATGGTGGGATGATACTTAGAAGAATGGCTTCTTGTCAGTCTCCACTGACAAAAATAGGCAACACCAAGTCAGCTACGCCTCAGCATAGTTATGTCCGTCGCAGCCTTCTTGGGTTTCAGGAGGCACAAACAAAGGTTCTCACAATTATGGTGAAACGCTGAAAACCTGCAAAGGATTGTCAACATACTGGTTAATTGAAAAGCTCTGAGGCATACTTCTTGGAACTAGCCAGTTTCCTGTGCCCACGCATAGACAAGTATATAGAACCATGGTGGATTCCCAGCTCATGAAGCAAAGGATTCTTAAAGCAACGGGATTACCATGCGGATCCTGTTTAATTCTCTGAAACAGATCCGCAGTTTTCACCTGCCATACTAATACCCACTTCTCCTCTCTGGGGATAATAAAAACCAACCGGGGAACTGACAGAGGGCCTGACCAACACATCCACACCGACCCCACAGGAAAAAAAAAAAAAAAAACACCGTAGCCTCCAGCTACTAATTATAATGCTAACTTGCAAAATTTTCCTGCATTTTTAAACAATGGAAAAATGATGGTGAGATGATACTTACAAGAATGGATCCTTGTCAGTCTCCACTAACAAAAATAGGCAAAACCAAGTCAGCTACGCCTCAGCATAGTTATGTCCGTCGCAGCCTTCTTGGGTTTCAGGAGGCAAAAACAAAGGTTCTCACAATTATGGTGAAACGCTGAACACCTGCAAATAATTTTCAACGTAGTGGTTAATTGAAAAGCTCTGCGGCATACTTCTTGGAACAAGGCAGTTACCTGTTCCCACGCAAAGAGGAGTATAGAGAACCATGGTGGATTTCCAGCTGATGAAGTAAAGGATTATTAAAGGAACGGGATGACCATGGGGATCATCGTTAATTCTCTGAAACAGAATCTGCCCCTTTCACCTGCCAAACACATGCCCACTTCTCCTCTCTGGGGATAATAAAAACTAACCAGCGAACTGACAGAGGGCCTGACCCCCCCATCCACATCGACCACACACACACAAAAAACCGTACCCTCCAGCTACTAAATATAATGCTAACTTGCAAAATTTCCCTGCATTTTAAAACAATGGAAAAATGGTGGTGGGATCATACTTAGAAGAATGGCTTCTTGTCTGTCTCCACTAACAAAAATAGGCAACACCAAGTCAGCTACTCCTCAGCATAGTTATGTTGTCGCAGCCTTATTGGGTTTCAGGAGGGACATACACACATTATCAAAATTATGGTGAAACGCTGAAAACCTGCAAATAATTTTCAACGTACTGGTTAATTTGAAAACTCTCCAGCATAATTCTTGGTACAAGCCAGGTACCTGTGCCCACGCATAGAGGAGTATATAGAAACATGGTGGAATCCCAGCTGATGAAGCAAAGGATTCTTAAAGGAATGAGATGACCATGCGCATTCTGTTTAATTCTCTGAAACAGAATCCGCACTTTTCACCTTCCAAACACATGCCCACTACTCTTCTCTGGGGATAATAAAAACAAACCAGCGATCTGACAGAGGGCCTGAACACCCATCCTGACCGACCCCACAAAACAAAAAAGGACCCTCCAGCTACTAATTATAATGCCAATTTGCAATATTTCCCTGCATTTTTAAACAATGGAGAAATCATGGTGGGATGATACTTAGAAGAATGGCTTCTTGTCAGTCTCCACTGACAAAAATAGGCAACACCAAGTCAGCTACGCCTCAGCATAGTTATGTCCGTAGCAGCCATATTTGGTTTCAGTAGGCACATACACACGTTATCACAATTATGGTGAAACGCTGAAAACCTGCAAAGGATTGTCAACATACTGGTTAATTGAAAAGCTCTGAGGCATACTTCTTGGAACTAGCCAGTGTCCTGTGCCCACGCATAGACAAGTATATAGAACCATGGTGGATTCCCAGCTCATGAAGCAAAGGATTCTTAAAGGAACGGGATTACCATACGGATCCCGTTTAATTCTCTGAAACAGATCCGCAGTTTTCACCTGCCATACTAATACCCACTTCTCCTCTCTGGGGATAATAAAAACCAACCGGGGAACTGACAGAGGGCAGCACCAACACATCCACACCGACCACACAGGAAAAAAAAAGAAAAAAAAACACCGTAGCCTCCAGCTACTAATTATAATGCTAACTTGCAAAATTTCCCTGCATTTTAAAACAATGGAAAAATGGTGGTGGGATGATACTTAGAAGAATGGCTTCTTGTCAGTCTCCACTAACAAAAATAGGCAACAGCAAGTCAGCTACTCCTCAGCATAGTTATGTCCATCGCAGCCTTCTTGGGTTTCAGGAGGCACAAACACACGTTATCACAATTATGGTGAAACGCTGAACACCTGCAAATAATTTTCAACGTAGTGCTTAATTGAAAAGCTCTGCGGCATACTTCTTGGAACAAGCCAGTTACCTGTCCCGACGCAAACACCAGTATATAGAACCATGGTGGATTTCCAGCTGATGAAGTAAAGGATTGTTAAAGGAACGGGATGACCATGGGGATCATCGTTAATTCTCTGAAACAGAATCTGCCCTTTTCACCTGCCAAACACATGCCCACTTCTCCTCTCTGGGGATAATAAAAACTAACCAGCGAACTGACAGAGGGCCTGACCCCCACCATCCACATCGACCACACCAAAAAAAAAAACCGTACCCTCCAGCTACTAATTATAATGCTAACTTGCAAAATTTCCCTGCATTTTAAAACAATGGAAAAATGGTGGTGGGATGATACTTAGAAGAATGGCTTCTTGTCAGTCTCTTCTAACAAAAATAGGCAACACCAAGTCAGCTACTCCTCAGCATAGTTATGTCCGTCGCAGCCTTCTTGGGTTTCAGGAGGCACAAGCACACGTTATCACAATTATGGTGAAACGCTGAACACCTGTAAATAATTTTCAACGTAGTGGTTAATTGAAAAGCTCTGCGGCATACTTCTTGGAACAAGCCAGTTACCTGTTCCCACGCAAAGAGGAGTATAGAGAACCATGGTGGATTTCCAGCTGATGAAGTAAAGGATTATTAAAGGAACGGGATGACCATGGGGATCATCGTCAATTCTCTGAAACAGAATCCGCCCTTTTCACCTGCCAAACACATGCCCACTTCTCCTCTCTGGGGATAATAAAAACTAACCAGCGAACTGACAGAGGGCCTAACTACCCCCCATCCACATCAACCACACACACAAAAAAAAACCGTACCCTCCAGCTACTAATTATAATGCTAACTTGCAAAATTTCCCTGCATTTTAAAACAATGGAAAAATGGTGGTGGGATCATACTTAGAAGAATGGCTTCTTGTCCGTCTCCACTAACAAAAATAGGAAACACCAAGTCAGCTACTCCTCAGCATAGTTATGTCCGTCGCTGCCTTCTTGGGTTTCAGGAGTGACATACAAACGTTATCAAAATTATGGTGAAACGCTGAAAAACTGCAAATAATTTTCAACGTACTGGTTAATTTGAAAACTCTCCAGCATAATTCTTGGAACAAGCCAGGTACCTGTGCCCACGCATAGAGGAGTATATAGAAACATGGTGGAATCCCAGCTGATGAAGCAAAGGATTCTTAAAGGAATGAGATGACCATGCGCATCCTGTTTAATTCTCTGAAACAGAATCCGCACTTTTCACCTGCCAAACACATGCCCACTACTCTTCTCTGGGGATAATAAAAACAAACCAGCGATCTGACAGAGGGCCTGAACACCCATCCTGACCGACCCCACAAAACAAAAAAGTACCCTCCAGCTACTAATTTTAATGCCAATTTGCAAAATTTCCCTGCATTTTTAAACAATGGAGAAATGATGGTGGGATGATACTTAGAAGAATGGCTTCTTGTCAGTCTCCACTGACAAAAATAGGCAACACCAAGTCAGCTACGCCTCAGCATAGTTATGTCCGTAGCAGCCATATTTGGTTTCAGTAGGCACATACACACGTTATCACAATTATGGTGAAACGCTGAAAACCTGCAAAGGATTGTCAACATACTGGTTAATTGAAAAGCTCTGAGGCATACTTCTTGGAACTAGCCAGTGTCCTGTGCCCACGCATAGACAAGTATATAGAACCATGGTGGATTCCCAGCTCATGAAGCAAAGGATTCTTAAAGGAACGGGATTACCATACGGATCCCGTTTAATTCTCTGAAACAGATCCGCAGTTTTCACCTGCCATACTAATACCCACTTCTCCTCTCTGGGGATAATAAAAACCAACCGGGGAACTGACAGAGGGCCTGACCAACACATCCACACCGACCCCACAGGAAAAAAAAAAAAAAAAACACCGTAGCCTCCAGCTACTAATTATAATGCTAACTTGCAAAATTTCCCTGCATTTTAAAACAATGGAAAAATGGTGGTGGGATGATCCTTAGAAGAATGGCTTCTTGTCAGTCTCCACTAACAAAAATAGGCAACAGCAAGTCAGCTACTCCTCAGCATAGTTATGTCCGTCGCAGCCTTCTTGGGTTTCAGGAGGCACAAACACACGTTATCACAATTATGGTGAAACGCTGAACACCTGCAAATAATTTTCAACGTAGTGGTTAATTGAAAAGCTCTGCGGCATACTTCTTGGAACAAGCCAGTTACCTGTTCCGACGCAAACACCAGTATATAGAACCATGGTGGATTTCCAGCTGATGAAGTAAAGGATTGTTAAAGGAACGGGATGACCATGGGGATCATCGTTAATTCTCTGAAACAGAATCTGCCCTTTTCACCTGCCAAACACATGCCCACTTCTCCTCTCTGGGGATAATAAAAACTAACCAGCGAACTGACAGAGGGCCTGACCCCCACCATCCACATCGACCACACCAAAAAAAAAAAACCGTACCCTCCAGCTACTAATTATAATGCTAACTTGCAAAATTTCCCTGCATTTTAAAACAATGGAAAAATGGTGGTGGGATGATACTTAGAAGAATGGCTTCTTGTCAGTCTCTTCTAACAAAAATAGGCAACACCAAGTCAGCTACTCCTCAGCATAGTTATGTCCGTCGCAGCCTTCTTGGGTTTCAGGAGGCACAAACACACGTTATCACAATTATGGTGAAACGCTGAACACCTGTAAATAATTTTCAATGTAGTGGTTAATTGAAAAGCTCTGCGGCATACTTCTTGGAACAAGCCAGTTACCTGTTCCCACGCAAAGAGGAGTATAGAGAACCATGGTGGGTTTCCAGCTGATGAAGTAAAGGATTATTAAAGGAACGGGATGACCATGGGGATCATCGTCAATTCTCTGAAACAGAATCCGCCCTTTTCACCTGCCAAACACATGCCCACTTCTCCTCTCTGGGGATAATAAAAACTAACCAGCGAACTGACAGAGGGCCTAACTACCCCCCATCCACATCGACCACACACACAAAAAAAAACCGTACCCTCCAGCTACTAATTATAATGCTAACTTGCAAAATTTCCCTGCATTTTAAAACAATGGAAAAATGGTGGTGGGATCATACTTAGAAGAATGGCTTCTTGTCCGTCTCCACTAACAAAAGTAGGAAACACCAAGTCAGCTACTCCTCAGCATAGTTATGTCCGTCGCTGCCTTCTTGGGTTTCAGGAGTGACATACAAACGTTATCAAAATTATGGTGAAACGCTGAAAAACTGCAAATAATTTTCAACGTACTGGTTAATTTGAAAACTCTCCAGCATAATTGTTGGAACAAGCCAGGTACCTGTGCCCACGCATAGAGGAGTATATAGAAACATGGTGGAATCCCAGCTGATGAAGCAAAGGATTCTTAAAGGAATGAGATGACCATGCGGATCCTGTTTAATTCTCTGAAACAGAATCCGCACTTTTCACCTGCCAAACACATGCCCACTACTCTTCTCTGGGGATAATAAAAACAAACCAGCGATCTGACAGAGGGCCTGAACACCCATCCTGACGGACCCCACAAAACAAAAAAGGACCCTCCAGCTACTAATTATAATGCCAATTTGCAAAATTTCCCTGCATTTTTAAACAATGGAGAAATGATGGTGGGATGATACTTAGAAGAATGGCTTCTTCTCAGTCTCCACTGACAAAAATAGGCAACACCAAGTCAGCTACACCTCAGCATAGTTATGTCCGTAGCAGCCATATTTGGTTTCAGTAGGCACATACACACGTGTTCACAATTATGGTGAAACGCTGAAAACCTGCAAAGGATTGTCAACATACTGGTTCATTGAAAAGCTCTGAGGCATACTTCTTGGAACTAGCCAGTTTCCTGTGCCCACGCATAGACAAGTATATAGAACCATGGTGGATTCCCAGCTCATGAAGCACAGGATTCTTAAAGGAACGGGATTACCATGCGGATCCTGTTTAATTCTCTGAAACAGATCCGCAGTTTTCACCTGCCATACTTATACCGACTTCTCCTCTCTGGGGATAATGAAAACCAACCGGGGAACTCACAGAGGGCCTGACCAACACATGCACACCGACCCCACAGGAAAAAAAAAAAAAAAAACACCGTAGCCTCCAGCTACTAATTATAATGCTAACTTGCAAAATTTTCCTGCATTTTTAAACAAGGGAAAAATGATGATGAGATGATACTTACAAGAATCGATTCTTGTCAGTCTCCACTAACAAAAATAGGCAAAACCAAGTCAGCTACGCCTCAGCATATTTATGTCCGTCGCAGCCTTCTTGGGTTTCAGGAGGCACAAACAAACGTTATCACAATTATGGTGAAACGCTGAACACCTGCAAATAATTTTCAACGTAGTGGTTAATTGAAAAGCTCTGCCGCATACTTCTTGGAACAAGCCAGTTACCTGTTCACACGCAAACAGGAGTATATAGAACCATGGTGGATTTCCAGCTGATGAAGTAAAGGATTATTAAAGGAACGGGATGACCATGGGGATCATCGTTAATTCTCTGAAACAGAATCCGCCCTTTTCACCTGCCAAACACACGCCCACTTCTCCTCTCTGGGGATAATAAAACCTAACCAGCGAACTGACAGAGGGCCTGACCCCCACCATCCACATCGACCACACACACAAAAAAAACCGTACCCTCCAGCTACTAATTATAATGCAAACTTGCAAAATTTCCCTGCATTTTTAAACAATGGAAAAATGGTGGTGGGATGATACTTAGAAGAATGGCTTCTTGTCTGTCTCCACTAATAAAAATAGGCAACACCAAGTCAGCTACTCCTCAGCATAGTTATGTCCGTCTCAGCCTTCTTCTGCATTTTAAAACAATGGAAAAATGGTGGTGGGATGATACTAGAAGAATGGCTTCTTGTCAGTCTCCACTAACAAAAATAGGCAACACCAAGTCAGCTACTCCTTAGCATAGATATGTCCGTCGCAGCCTTCCTGGGTTTCAGGAGGCACAAACAAAGGTTCTCACAATTATGGTGAAAGGCTGAACACCTGCAAATAATTTTCAACGTAGTGGTTAATTGAAAAGCTCTGCGGCATACTTCTTGGAACAAGGCAGTTACCTGTTCCCACGCAAAGAGGAGTATAGAGAACCATGGTGGATTTCCAGCTGATGAAGTAAAGGATTATTAAAGGAAAGGGATGACCATGGGGATCATCGTTAATTCTCTGAAACAGAATCCGCCCTTTTCACCTGCCAAACACATGCCCACTTCTCCTCTCTGGGGATAACAAAAACTAACCAGCGAACTGACAGAGGGCCTGACCCCCCGATCAACATCGACCACACACACAAAAAAAAAAACCATACCCTCCAGCTACTAATTATAATGCTAACTTGCAAAATTTCCCTGCATTTTAAAACAATGGAAAAATGGTGGTGGGATGATATTAGAAGAATGGCTTCTTGTCAGTCTCCACTAACAAAAATAGGCAACACCAAGTCAGCTACTCCTCAGCATAGCTATGTCCATCGCAGCCTTCTTGGGTTTCAGGAGGCACAAACAAAGGTTCTCACAATTATGGTAAAACGCTGAACACCTGCAAATAATGTTCAACCTACTGGTTAATTTAAAAGCTCTGCGGCATACTTCTTGGAACAAGCCAGTTACCTGTTCCCACGCAAAGAGGAGTATATAGAACCATGGTGGATTTCCAGCTGATGAAGCAAAGGATTATTAAAGGAACGGGATGACCATGGGGATCATCGTTAATTCTCTGAAACAGAATCCGCCCTTTTCACCTGCCAAACACATGCCCACTTCTCCTCTCTGGGGATAATAAAAACTAACCAGCGAACTGACAGAGGGCCTGAATCCCCCCATCCACATCAACCACACACACAAAAAAAAACCGTACCCTCCAGCTACTAATTATAATGCTAACTTGCAAAATTTCCCTGCATTTTAAAACAATGGAATAATGGTGGTGGGATGATACTTAGAAGAATGGATTCTTGTCAGTCTCCACTAACAAAAATAGGCAAAACCAAGTCAGCTACTGCTCAGCATAGCTATGTCCGTCGCAGCCTTCTTCGGTTTCAGGAGGCACAAACAAAGGTTCTCACAATTATGGTAAAACGCTGAACACCTGCAAATAATTTTCAACGTAGTGATTATTTGAAAAGCTCTGCGGCATACTTCTTCGAACAAGGCAGTTACCTGTTCCCACGCAAAGAGGAGTATATAGAACCATGGTGGATTTCCAGCTGATGAAGTAAAGGATTATTAAAGGAACGGGATAACCATGGTGATCATCGTTAATTCTCTGAAACAGAATCCGCCCTTTTCACCTGCCAAACACATGCCCACTTCTCCTCTCTTGGGATAATAAAAACTAACCAGCGAACTGACAGAAGGCCTGACCCCCACCATCCACATCGACCACACACAAAAAAAAAACCGTACCCTCCAGCTACTAAATATAATGCTAACTTGCAAAATTTCCCTGCATTTTAAAACAATGGAAAAATGGTGGTGAGATGATACTTAGAAGAATGGCTTCTTGTCAGTCTCCACTAACAAAAATAGGCAACACCAAGTCAGCTACTCCTCAGCATAGTTATGTCCGTCGCTTCCTTCTTGGGTTTCAGGAGGCACAAACAAAGGTTCTCACAATTATGGTGAAACGCTGAACATCTGCAAATAATTTTCAACGTAGTGGTTAATTGAAAAGCTCTGCGGCATACTTCTTGGAACAAGCCAGTTACCTGTTCCCACGCAAAGAGGAGTATATAGAACCATGGTGGATTTCCAGCTGATGAAGTAAAGGATTATTAAAGGAACGGGATGACCATGGGGATCATCGTTAATTCTCTGAAACAGAATCCGCCCTTTTCACCTGCCAAACACATGGCCACTTCTCCTCTCTGGGGATAATAAAAACTAACCAGCGAACTGACAGAGGGCCTGACCCCCCCATCCACATCGACCACACACACAAAAAAAAACCCGTACCCTCCAGCTACTAATTATAATGCTAACTTGCAGAATTTCCCTGCATTTTAAAACAATGGAAAAATGGTGGTGGGATGATACTTAGAAGAATGGTTTCCTGTCAGTCTCCACTAACAAAAATAGGCAACACCAAGTCAGCTACTCCTCAGCATAGCTATGTCCATCGCAGCCTTCTTGGGTTTCAGGAGGCACAAACAAAGGTTCTCACAATTATGGTAAAACGCTGAACACCTGCAAATAATTTTCAACGTAGTGCTTAATTGAAAAGCTCTGCGGCATACTTCTTGGAACAAGGCAGTTACCTGTTCCCACGCAAAGAGGAGTATAGAGAACCATGGTGGATTTCCAGCTGATGAAGTAAAGGATTATTAAAGGAACGGGATGACCATGGGGATCATCGTTAATTCTCTGAAACAGAATCCGCCCTTTTCACCTGCCAAACACATGCCCACTTCTCCTCTCTGGGGATAATAAAAACTAACCATTGAGCTGACAGAGGGCCTGACCCCCCCATCCACATCGACCACACACACACACACAAAAAAAAACCGTACCCTCCAGCTACTAATTATAATGCTAACTTGCAAAATTTCCCTGCATTTTAAAACAATGGAAAAATGGTGGTGGGATGATACTTAGAAGAATGGCTCTTGTCAGTCTCCACTAACAAAAATAGGCAACACCAAGTCAGCTACTCCTCAGCATAGTTATGTCCGTCGCTTCCTTCTTGGGTTTCAGGAGGCACAAACAAAGGTTCTCACAATTATGGTGAAACGCTGAACATCTGCAAATAATTTTCAACGTAGTGGTTAATTGAAAAGCTCTGCGGCATACTTCTTGGAACAAGCCAGTTACCTGTTCCCACGCAAAGAGGAGTATATAGAACCATGGTGGATTTCCAGCTGATGAAGTAAAGGATTATTAAAGGAACGGGATGACCATGGGGATCATCGTTAATTCTCTGAAACAGAATCCGCCCTTTTCACCTGCCAAACACATGGCCACTTCTCCTCTCTGGGGATAATAAAAACTAACCAGCGAACTGACAGAGGGCCTGACCCCCCCATCCACATCGACCACACACACAAAAAAAAACCCGTACCCTCCAGCTACTAATTATAATGCTAACTTGCAGAATTTCCCTGCATTTTAAAACAATGGAAAAATGGTGGTGGGATGATACTTAGAAGAATGGTTTCCTGTCAGTCTCCACTAACAAAAATAGGCAACACCAAGTCAGCTACTCCTCAGCATAGCTATGTCCATCGCAGCCTTCTTGGGTTTCAGGAGGCACAAACAAAGGTTCTCACAATTATGGTAAAACGCTGAACACCTGCAAATAATTTTCAACGTAGTGCTTAATTGAAAAGCTCTGCGGCATACTTCTTGGAACAAGGCAGTTACCTGTTCCCACGCAAAGAGGAGTATAGAGAACCATGGTGGATTTCCAGCTGATGAAGTAAAGGATTATTAAAGGAACGGGATGACCATGGGGATCATCGTTAATTCTCTGAAACAGAATCCGCCCTTTTCACCTGCCAAACACATGCCCACTTCTCCTCTCTGGGGATAATAAAAACTAACCATTGAGCTGACAGAGGGCCTGACCCCCCCATCCACATCGACCACACACACACACACAAAAAAAACCGTACCCTCCAGCTACTAATTATAATGCTAACTTGCAAAATTTCCCTGCATTTTAAAACAATGGAAAAATGGTGGTGGGATGATACTTAGAAGAATGGCTTCTTGTCAGTCTCCACTAACAAAAATAGGCAACACCAAGTCAGCTACGCCTCAGCATAGTTATGCCCGTGGCAGCCATGTTGGGTTTAAGGAGGCATATACAAACTTTATCATAATTATGTTGAAACGTGCTGAAAACCCGGCAAATAATTCTCAACGTACTGTTTAATTCAAAAGCTCTGTGGCATACTTCTTGGAAGAAGCCTGTTACCTGGGCCCACGCATAGAGGGGTCTAGAGAACCATGGTGGATTCCAAGGTGATGAATCTAAGGATTCTTAAAGGAACAGGCTGAAAAGTGCAGATCCTGACTGAAACAGGATTCGGACTTTTTGCCTGCAACACACATGCCCACTTCTCCTCTCTAGGGATAACAAAAACAACCCATCGGATTGACAGATGGCCTGCCCCCGCCCCCCACCACCCCACACAAAATCGTGCCCTCCAGCGACTGATCCTTATGCTATCTGGCAATACGTCCTCTGCCTTTTAAAATAATGGAGATAGAATGGTGGAATTATACCTAAAAGACTGGCTTATTGCCAGACTCCCATACCAAGTATTGGCAACAGCAAGTCACCTAGGCCTCAGCACACGTTTGTCCCTGGCAGCCATCTTGGGTTTAAGGAGGCACAGATGAACCTTATCACAATTATGGTGAAAGGTGCTGCAAAAGCGGTCAAGTAATTCTCATGGTAGTGGTTACTTGAAAAGCTCTGCGGCATAATTCTTTGAACTAGCCAGTTAACTGGGCCCACGCATAGAGCAGTCTAGAGGCCCATGGTGGATTCCCAGCTGATGAAGCAAGGGATTCTTAATGGAACGGGGTGAAAAGTGCGGTTTCTGTTTCAGTCTAAGACAGAAACGGGGTCCGAACTTTTTACCTGCCACACACATGCCCACTTCTCCGGTCTGGGGAAAATAAAAACCATCCAGCGAACTGACAGAGGGCCTGCGCCCCCCACCCACACCGACCCCACAAATAAAAATGTCCCCTCCAGCTACTAATTATTATGCTAACTTGCAAAGGTTTCCGTGCATTTTAAAATAATGGGGAAAGTATGGTGGAATGATACTTAAAAGAATGGCCTCCTTCCAGCCTCCAGTAACAAGTGTCGTGAAATCCAAGTGACCTAGGCCTCAGCATAGTTTTCTCCCTGGCAGCCATCTTGTGTTTAAGGAGGCACAGACGATCCTTATCACAATTATGGTGATATGTGCTGCAGAAACTGGCAAATAATTCTACACGTAGTGTTTATCTCAAAAGCTGTGCAGCATACATCTTGGTACAGGCCAGTTCATGGGCCCATGCATGGAGGGTTCTAAGGAACCATGGTGGATTCCCAGCTGATGAATCAAAGGATTTTTAATGGAACCGGCTGAAAAGTGCGGATACTGTTTCAGTCTAACTGAAACAGGATCCGCACATTTCACCTGCCACAAATATATCCACTTCCCTGTCTGGGCATAATAAACACAAACAACCAGACTGACAGAGGGACTGTCCCCCAAACCACCCCGATCCCACCCAAAAACGTCCCCTCCGTTGACTCATCCTTATGCTAACTGCCGAAAGTTGCTCACCTTTTAATATAAGGGAGAAAGGATGGGGCAATGATAATTAAAAGACTGGATTCTTGTCAGACTCCCGTACCAAGTATTGGCAACACCAAGCGAGAGAACCCTCAGTATAGGTTTGTCCATGGAAGCCATCTAGGGTTTAAGGAAGCACAAATGAACCTTATCAAAATTATGGTAAAAGTGCTGGAAAAGCTGGCAAATAATTTCCATGGTAGTGGTTATTTCAAATGCTCTGTGGCATACTTCTTTGAACTAGCCTGTTAAGTGGGTCCACACATAGTGGGGTGTAGAGAACTATGGTGGATTCCCAGCTGATGAAGCAAAGGATTCTTAAAGGAACAGGATGAAAAGTGCCGATCCTGTATCAGTCTAAGACTGAAACAGGATCCACACTTTTCACTTGCCACACACATGTCCACTTCTCCTCTCCGGGGATAATAAAAACAAACCACTGGACTGACAGAGGGCCTGGCTCTGCCTCTCCCACCCCACACAAAAACGTTTCCTCCAGCGACTCATCCTTAAGCTAAATGGCAATAGGTGCTCTGCCTTTTAAAATAGTTGTGAAAGGAAGGTGGAATGATACTTAAAGGAATGGCTTCTTGCCACGGACCAGTACCAATTATCGGCAACTCCAAGGGAGATTGGCCTAACCGTAGTTGTTTCTGTGGAAGCCAGCTTGGGTTTCAGGATGCACTGCCTAACCTTTTCACAATCTTTGTGAAAGTTGCTGCAAAAACTGGCAAATAATACTCAATGTAGTGGTTATTTCCAAAGCTCTGCGGCATACATCTTGGAACTAGCCAGTTACCTGGACCCACACATAGAGGGGTCTCGACAGCCATGGTGGATTCCCAGCTGATGAATCAAAGGATTCGTAAAGGAACTGGCTGATATAAGGAATGATGAAGATACAGCATCCCTATGGTTCTCCTGGAGAGAGTTGGAACCCATTATATTAAGTGAAGTATCCCAAGAATGGAAAAACAAGCATCACATGTACTCACCAGAAAATTGGTTTCCTTGATCATCACCTAAATACAAATCTGGAAACGACACCAATTGGACATCAGACTGAGGTGGGGGGTCGGGGAGGGGATGGGGGTATGCCTACACAATGAGTGCATTGCGCACCGTTTGGGGAGTGGTAACACTTGAAGGTGCTGACTCGGGAAAGGAGGGGTGGGGAAAAAAATATGAAACTATTGTTTTTAACTTGCACTGTTCACTTAATAATTTATCATGAACACTTCCCATATTATTTCATATCATTGTACAAGAAATAATGTATACATTATGAGGACATACTGTATCTAACAAGATATACTGTTAGACTCTTTGATTCTGTAAAATTAAATAAAAAAAAAAATTCTAAATAAGGAAAAAAAAAAAAAAAAAGGAACTGGCTGAAAAGTGCGGATCCTGTTTCAGTCTAAGACTGAAACAGGATCCGTACTTTTCACCTGCCACACACATGCCCACCTCTCCTCCTTGGGCATAATAAAGACAAACCACCAGACAGACAGAGAGCCTTCCCCTCAACGCACCACCCGACCCCACTCAAAAACGTCCCCTCCAGCAACTCATTCTTATGATAACTGGAAAAAGGTGTTCTGCCTTTTAAAATGATTGAGAAAGGATGGTGGAATGACTCTTAATAACATGGCTTCTTGCCAGGCTCCAGTACCAACTATCGGCAACACCAAGTGAACTAGGCCTCAGCATACTTTTGTCCGCCCCAGCCATCTTGGGTTGAAGGAGGCACGGACCAACCTTATCACAATTATGGTGAAAGGTGGTGCAAAAACTAGCAAATAATTCTCAACGTAGTGGTTATTTCAAAAGCTCTGTGGCATACTTCTTGGAACTTGCCAGTTACCTGGGCCCACGCATAGAGGTCTTTAAAGAACCATGGTGTATTCCCAGCTGATGAATCAAACGATTCTTTTTTGTTTGTTTGTTTGTTTGTTAGCTCATTATGGGGGTACAAAAGATCAGGCTATATACATTCCCCATGCCTCCCCTTTCCCCCGATTCTGAGCTTCAATTTTGTCCATTCCCTAGTCAGTGCACATCACATTCATCATGTAGGTGTGCACCCCTCCTCTCCCCCACCCCATCCCCCCCAGTTAGAACTTGAAGGGTGTCCATTCCCCAGGCAGTGCACATCACATTCATCAAGTAGGTATACACCCATCCCTTCCACCCGGCCCCAACCTCTGTCCGATACCCAATTGGTGTTGTTCCCAAATGTGCACTCAGGGAAACCAATTTGCTGGTGAGTACATGTGGTGCTTATTTTTCCATTCTTGGGATACTTCACTTAATAGAATGGGATCCAGCTCTCTCCAGGAGAACCAAAGAGATGCCATATCGCCATTATTTCTAATAGCTGAGTAATATTCCATGGTATACATATACCACATTTTGCTAATCCATTCATGAATTGATGGGCATTTGGGTTGTTTCCACATCTTTGTGATTGTGAATTGTGCTGCTATAATCATTCAGGTGCAGGTGTCTTTTTTATAGAATGACTTTTGTTCTTCTGGGTAGATGTCCAATAATGGAATTGCTGGATCGAATGGTAGGTCTACTTGAATCTGTTTAAGGTATCTCCACATTGCTTTCCACAGGGGCTGCACTAGTTTACAGTCCCACCAGCAGTTTATGAATGTACCTATCTCGCCACACCCACACCAACATGTATAGTTTTGGGACTTTTTGATAAAGGCCATTCCTACTGGAGTTAAGTGATATCTCATTGTGGTTTTGATTTGCATTTCCCTGATGATTAGAGATGTTGAACACTTTTTCATATGTTTGTTAGCCATTTTTATATCTTCTTTTGAAAAATTTCTATTTATGTCCTTTGCCCACTTTTTGATAGGGTTGTTTGATTTTTTCTTACTGATTTTTCTGAGTTCTAAATAGATTCTTGTTATCAGTCCTTTATCTGATGTGTAGTATGCGAAAATTTTTTCCCATTCTGTAGGTTGTCCATTTACTCTCGTGACTGTTTCTTTGGCTGTGCAGAAGCTTTTTAATTTGATCAGGTCCCATTTATTTATTTTTGTTGTTGCTGTGATTGCTTTAGGGGTCTTCTTCATAAATTCTTTGCCTAGGCCAATGTCTGTAAGAGTCTTTCCTACATTTTCTTCTAGAATTCTAATAGTTTCTGACCTTAGGTTTAAGTCTGTTAACCACTGTGATTTGATTTTTGTGTGTCCTGTTTTAGTCTTCTACATGTGGATATCCAGTTTTCCCAGCACCATTTATTAAATAAGGAATCTTTTCCCCAGAGTATGTTTTTGTCTGCTTTGTCAAAGATTAGATGGCTATATGAGGATGGTTTTATATTGGGATTTTCTGTTCTGTTCCACTGGTCTGTGTCCCTGCACTTGTGCCAGTACCAGGCTGTTTTAAGAACCACAGCCTTGTAGTATAGTTTGAAGTCTGGCAAATTAATACTTCCCATTTTGTTTTTGTTGTTTAAGATTGCTTTTGCTAAACGGGGTCTTCCCTGGTTCCATACAAAGCGTAAAATTATTTTTTCTATGTCTGTGAAAAAAGATGTTGGTAATTTAATAAGGATTGCATTGAATCTGTAGATAACTTTGGGCAGTATAGACATTTTAACAATGTTGATTCTACCGATCCATGAGCATGGTATGGTTTTCCACCTATTTACATGTTCTGCAATTTCCTTCCTCAGTGTTTCATAGTTCTCCCTATAGAGGTCCTTTACCTCCTTAGTTAAATAAATTCCTAGGTATTTTATTTTCTTTGTTGCTATTTTGAAGGGTATTGAGTCCTTAATTTGGTTTTCCATTTGACTGTTATTGGCATATATGAATTCCTCTGATTTGTGTGTATTGATTTTCTATCCTGAGACTTTACTGAATTCATTGATCAATTCCAGGAGTCTCTTGGTTGAAACCTTGGGGTTTTATAGATATAACATCATATCATCAGCAAAGAGTGAGAGTTTGATCTCTTCTGTCCCTATTTCAACTCCCTTGATTCTGCTCTCTTGCCTGATAGCTCTTGCAAGGACTTCCAATACTATGTAGAAAAGTAATGGGGACAGTGGTAAGCCTTGTCTGGTTCCAGTTTGAAGTGGGAATGCTTTCAGTTTTTCCCCATTCAGTATGATGTTGGCTGAGGGTTTGTCGTATATGGCTTGTATCATTTTTATATAGGCCCCATCTATGCCTATTTTGTTAAGTGTTCTTATCATAAAAGGGTGTTGAATTTTGTCAAATGCTTTCTCTGCATCTATTGAGAGGATCATCTGATCTTTATTTTTGCTTCTATTTATGTGATGAATTACATTCCCATATGTCAAACCATCCCTGCATCTCTGGGATGAAGCCCACTTGGTCGTGATGGATTATTTTTTTGATAAGCACTTGGATTCGATTTGTTAGAATTTTATTGAGAATTTTTGCATCTATATTCATAAGAGAAATTGGTCTATAGTTCTCTGTTTTAGTTGCATCCTTTCCTGGATTTGGTATCAGGATTATGTTGGCTTGGTAAAAAGTGTTGGGGAGAATCCCATCCTTCTCTATATTGGAGAATAGTTTATGTACGATGGGCACCAGTTCTTCTTTGTAGGTATGGTAGAATTCAGGTGTGAACCCATCTGGTCCAGGGCTTTTCTTTTTGGGAAGGTTTTTTATTGCTGTTTCAATTTCAGATCTAGATATCGGTCTATTCAGGAATTCTGTGTCTTCCTGGTTGAGCCTGGGAAGGCTGTGTGTTTATAAGAATTTGTCCATTTCCTCCAGGTTTTCTAATTTGTGTGCATAAAGATTTTTGTAGAATTCATAGATGATATCATGTATCTCTGTGGCATCAGTCGTGATTACTCCTTTCGTGTTCCTGATCGAGGTTATAAGAGATTTTTCTTTTCTGCTCTTGGTTAGTTTAGCCAGAGGTGTGTCAATTTTGTTTATTTTTTCAAAGAACCAACTTTTGGTTTTATTAATCTCCGTTATGGTTTGGTTTAATCTCCCTTATGGTCCTTTTCATTTAGTTCTGATTTAATCTTAATAATTTCCTTCTGCTGGGTTTGGGTTTGGTCTCTTCTTTCTTCTCCAGCTCTTTGAGTCTATTCATTAGATTGTCTATTTGTAAGTTTTCTGTCTTTTTGGTATAGGCATTTATGGAAATAAATTTTCCTCTCAGGACTGCTTTAGCTGTGTCCCACAGATTTTGATAAGTTGTATCTCCTTTGTCGTTTAATTCAGAGAATCTTTTGATTTCTGACTTGATTTCTTCATTTATAAAATGATTGTTCAGGAGAAGGTTATTTAGCTTCCATGACTTTGAGTAGAAATGAGGATTTCTGTTAGGGTTCATTGTTACTTTTATTCCACTGTGATCCGAGAAGCTGCATGGTATTATTTCTATATTTTTAAATTTTTTAAGACATGCTTTATGTCCTAAGATATGGTCAATCTTGGAGAATGTCCCATGAGCTGATGAGAAGAACTTATATTCAGTGGTATTTGGGTAGAATGTCCTGTAGATGTCAGTCAGGCCCATTTGTTCTAGCATTCTATATACGTCCAATATTTCTTTGTTTATTTTTTGTTTGGAGGATCTGTCTTGAACTGTCAGTGGCGTGTTAAAATCTCTGGCTACTAAAGTGTTGTTATCTATCATTTGGTTCAGATCAAGTAGGGTTTGCTTTATGAATCTGGGTGCACCTAGATCGGGTGCATATATGTTAAGTATAGTTATGTCTTCTTGTTGAATTGTACCCTTCACCAGTATATAGTAACCATCTTTGTCTTTCTTTACTTTTGTTGATTTAAAAACTACGTTATCGGAGATTAGAACTGCCACGCCAGCTTTCTTTTGGGTTCCATTTGCTTGGAATATTGATTTCCACCCTTTTATTTTCAGTCTAAATGCATCCTTGCAGGTTAGATGAGTTTCCTGAAGACAGCAGATACTTGGCTTATATCTTTTTTATCCATCGGGCCAGTCCATGTCTCTTGAGTGGGGAATTCAATCCATTCACATTTAATGAGAGAACTGATAAGCGAGACAGATTGCTGTTCCTCATGTTGGGTTGAATTTCATTGATCTGTTTTCTCTCTTGAGCCATTATGATAACTGTGTTTTCATATTTATCTCTTGATTAGTGTTACATTCGAAGGTCCTTCTTGTGCTGGACCACGTGTAACTCTGTTTTGAATACTTCTTGGAAAGCTGCTCTTGTCTTGGTGAATTCTCTGAGTTTTTGTTTATCTGAGAATGTCTTAATTTCACCTTCATATATAAAACTGAGCTTATCTGGGTACAGGATTCTAGGCTGGGCATTATTCTGTTTCAGAAGAGTGAGAATGGGGCTCCAATCTCTTCTTGCTTGTAAGGTTTCAGTTGAGAAATCTGGCGTGATTCGGATGGGCTTTCCTTTGTATGTTACTTGTTTTTTTCTCCTTACAGATTGAAGAAGGGCCTCGTTAGTGGATATTTTGGTCAGTCTGATAACTACATGACGTGGTGTCTTCCTATTTGGTATGAATCTCTCAGAGGTTCTTTGAGCTTCTTGAACCTGTGTATCTAGAGATTTGGCAAGGCCTGGGAAATTTTCCTCAATTATATCTTCAGATACTTTATTCAACCCTTGCTTATTGTCTTCTTCACCCTCAGGAATGCCGATAACTCTCACGTTAGGCTTCTTTACATAATCCCACATTTCTTGTAGACTATGATTATTTCTCATGTTTCTTTGTTTTAACTCTGTGACTGCCTTATTTAATTGGAAAGTGTTATCTTCGATCTCTGAGATTCTTTCTTCTGTTTGATCTACCCTGCTCTTGAGACTTTCCACTGTGTTTTGTAGCTCCTTGAATAAATTTTTCATTTCCAGGAGTTCAGTTTGATTTTTCTTCAGTATTTCAATTTCTTTGGTGAATTTTTCTTCCAAGTCCTGGATCTTTTTTGTGGTTTCTTTGTGTTGATTATCCATTTTTTCTTGCATAATGTTCAGCGTATTTATGATCCATGTTTGAAATTCTTCCTGTGACATGTTGCTATTTGGAATCTGCTTTGTGTTAATTGGTGGAGAACTAGTAATCCTCTTTGAGGGCATGGTTTCAGCTTGATTCTTTATACTCCTAGAGTTCCTTCGCTGAGCCCTTCCCATCTGAATGAATCCTTAAGATCCCTTCTTTCAGCTTTAGTCTGGATAGGGGCACACTGTGAGTGCCAGGTAAGCTGCCTCCTCTGTCACTAGGGGGAGCCCTTCACATATTGTTCAGGATTTTGCTAGCTCCGCTGGGGGGGCTGCCCCTCTTCCTCTCCCGAGGTGGCTTCTGTCTCTCTCTGCAAGAAAGACAGTGGATAGGGAGAGTGGAGCGGTGCCCTCATTCACCCAGTGCCCCAGCCACTGCAGTTCCCGCGGGAGATGGTCTGCCCCACCCCAATGTCTGCAAGGTCCACGCTCCACTCTCTCGTGACTGGGGAACCACTCAGTGTTCACACAAAGGTGGAGCTCCTAGTCAGGGTCCGTGGACTAGGGAAGGGAGCCGCCCAGGGAGCCGCCCGGTACCCAATCGCTCCTCAGCGTTTAGGCTGTGGACCCCTACAATGGCGGCCGCCCGTCTGCAGATCACTGTCACTGGGGTTGAATGCTCAGGGACCGGCAGAGGCCAGAGGAGCCGGGGAGCGGGAGAATCCAGCCGCCCACCTATACGAGGCAGTTTGGCGTCTGCTAGAGCCGGGACCAAAGCAGCCCCACCGCCCACGTATAGGAGACAGTTGCTAGGTGCGTCAGCTGCGCACAGCACTCCAGGGTCCAAAATGCCTCCTGCCAATGTCTCTTCTCTGCAGAGCCCCACATCTCCCGTGGCGATTCTGCACCGACTTCAGGCAGATCCTCAATTGAGTGGGTGTGGAGGTCAGAGGGGGAACAAGATGCTTTCCTGTGGGGCTGAACCCACCCCACTCTCTGGTGAGGTGGGTACAGCTGTCCCGTGCTCCCTTCTCTATTGGCCATCCCGCACTCTCCAGATTTTGGTGATTTATTTCCCTAATCACCTCAGTCTTTTCTTGCTCTCTCTCTCTGTCCCACGCTGATTCTCCATGAATTCACACCACCGTTCTTGTGGGGAAGTGAACCTCTAGGGTTGTGGCAGTGGGAGACCCATGCCTTCCACTCCAGGAGCACGAATCCAGGAGGTCACCACCATTCCACCATCATTGAGAATGAATCAAAGGAGTCTTAAAGGAACGGGCTGAAAAGTGCGGATCCTGTTTCAGTCTAAGTCTGAAACAGGATCCGCACTTTTCACCTGCCACACACATGCCCACTTCTCCTCTCTGGGCATAATAAAAACAAACCACTGGACTGACAGAGGGCTTGCCCCCCCACACACACCACACGACCCCACACAAAAACGTCCCCTCCAGTGACTCATTCTTATGCTAACTGGCAAATGGTGCTATGCCTTTTAAAATAATGGAAAAAGGATGGTGGAATGATACTTGAAAGACTGGTTTTATTCCACGCTCCCGTACCAAGTATCGGCAACACCAAGTGAGCTAGGCCTCAGCATAGTTTTTTCCCTGGCAGCCATCTTGGGATTAAGGAGGCAGAGAAGTACCTTGTCACAATTATGGTGAAAGGTGCTGCAAAAATTGGCAAATAATTCTCCACGTAGTGGTTATTTCAAAAGCTCTATGGCATACTTCTTGGAACCAGCTAGTTACCTGGGGCCACGCATAGAGGGTTATAGAGAACCATGGTGGATTCACGGAAGAAGAGTCAAATGATTCTTAAAGGAACGGGCAGAAAATGTGGATCCTGTTTCAGTCTAAGACTAAAACAGGATCCGCACTTTTCACCTGCTGCACACATGCCAACTTCTCCTCTCTGAGGATAAAAAAAAAA
>NC_091001.1:3417103-3497103 GCF_041146395.1 Eulemur rufifrons
GGGTTAACGGTTAGGGTAAAGGTTAAGCGTTAGCGTTAGGGATTAGTGATTAGGGTTTCTGGTTAGTGTTAGGGTTAGCGGTTAGGAGTTAGTGATATATGAAGGGGTACGGTTAGAATTACGATTGGGGTTAGAGTTAGGGTGAGGTATAGGGGTTAGGTTTAGGGGTTAGTTTTAGGGTAAAAGGATAGCATTAGGGTTACGGGTTGGGCTTAGGTTTAGGGTTAAAGTTTACTGCTAGGGTTAGGGATAGGGTTCAGGGTTAGCTTTAGGGGTTCTGGTTAAGGTTAGGTGTTAGGTTAGTGTCAGGGTTAGGTCCAGTCGTGAGGGTAAGGTTTAGGGTTAGCTTTAAGAGCTAGGGTTAGGTTTAATGGTTAGGATTAGGATTAGGGTTAAGGGTTAGGGTAAGGCTTAGGGGTTAGGGTGAAGGGTTAGGGTCAAGGGTTAGGGTTTTTGTTAGGCATAGCGTTGGGGTTAGAAGTAAGGGTTACTGTCAGTGTTAGGGTTGTAGGTAGGGTTACGGTTAGGGTTAGCGGTTTAGAATTAGGGTTAGGGATTAGGTGTCACAGTGATGACTAAGAGATAGGGTTAGAATTATGGGATAGGGGTTGTTCTCAGGAAATGGGTTATGCATTAACGTTAGGATAAGAGGTTAAAGTTAGGCGCACGGTGAGGTTTACGTGTTAAGGGGAGAAATAGGAACAGGGTTGGGTGTTATGTTCAGGGTTAGGGTTATCTGTTAAAGGTATTGTTTATGCTTAGCGCACGGGCCTTGTCTGCATTAGGCGGGCGGGGGGAGTTTAGGGGACTGGGATTGTACCCGGGAACCCACTCTATCATACTCTGGGTATGGGCCCGTGGGTTTCTTACAGGACACAGTGGTAGAGCCTCCTTTCACGCATGGCATGGGAGGATTGCAGGCTTTCTAAACTCTAAGAAAGCAAGAAGTCTGAGAATTAGATTTAGGGTTAGGATTCTGGTTAGGGTGAAGGATGAAGTTTAGTGTTAGGGTGAGGGCTTAGGGTTAGGGATTAGGGTTAGGGTTAAAGGTTACTCTTAGGTTTAACGGTTACACTTTGGTTTCGGGTTGAGGTTTACTGTTAGGGTTAAGATGAGGGGTTAGGGTTTGGTACAGGGTTAGGGTTAAGTGTTAGGTTTAGGGTTGAAGCTAAGGATTAGGGTTAGGATTAAAGGTTACCATGAGAGTTAACGCTTAGGGTTAAGGTTAAGAGTTAGGGTTTAGGGTTAGGGTTAGGGTTAGGGTTAGTTTTAGGGTTAGAGTTATGTGCTATGGCTTGTGTTAGAGGTTAGGTTAGGTTTACTGGTGTCAGTTAGGGTTACGTTTAGGGGTTAGCATTAGGGTTAGGGTTAAGGTTAGGTTTAAGGGATAGGATTAGGGTTAAGTGTTGGGCTTAGGGTTAGGGTTTAGTGTTAGGGTTATCATTAAGGATTAGGGGTAGGGTCAGGGTTAAATGCTTGGGTGCGGGTAATGGTTAGGGTCAGGGTTAAGGTTCACGGATAGGGTTAGTGTTAAGGGTTACGGGTAGGTTTAGGGTTCAGGGTTAGTGTTAGCATTAGGGCTTAAGGTTAGGATTAGGCGGTAGGTTAGATTTAGGGTTAGATCTAGGCGTTAGGGTAAGGGATAGCCTTAGGGTTAAGAGATAGGGTTAGGTTTAATGCTTAGGATTAGGGTTTGGGTTTGGGGTTAAAGTAAGTGTTAGGGGTTAGGTTTAAGGATCCAAGGTTAGGGTTATTTTGAGCTGTAGTGTTAGGGTTAGGGATAAGGGATCCCATTAGCATTAAGGGTCTTCCTTACTGTAGGGTTAAGGGTTAGGCTTAGAGTTAAAGGTGAAGGTTAGGGTCAGTGTTAAGATTTAGGGTGAGGGTTAACGGTTAGGGTAAAGGTTAAGCGTTAGGGTTAGGGATTAGTGATTAGGGTTTTTGGTTAGTGTTAGGGTTAGCGGTTAGGAGTTAGTGTTTTATGAAGGGGTATGGTTAGAATTAGGATTGGGGTTAGAGTTAGGGTGAGGTATAGGGGTTACGTTTAGGGGTTAGTTTTAGGGTAAAAGGATAGGATTAGGGTTACGGGTTGGGCTTAGGTTTAGGGTTAAAGTTTACTGCTAGGGTTAGGGATAGGGTTCAGGGTTAGCTTTAGGGGTTCTGGTTAGGGTTAGGTGTTAGGTTAGTGTCAGGGTTAGGTCCAGTCTTAAGGGTAAGGTTTAGGGTTAGCTTTAAGAGCTAGGGTTAGGTATAATGGTTAGGATTAGGATTAGGGTTAAGGGTTAGGGTAAGGCTTAGGGGTTAGGGTGAAGGGTTAGGGTCAAGGGTTAGGGTTATTGTTAGGCATAGCGTTGGGGTTAGAAGTAAGGGATACTGTCAGTGTTAGGGTTGTAGGTAGGGTTACAGTTAGGGTTAGCGGTTTAGAATTAGGGTTAGGGATTAGGTGTCACAGTGATGACTAGGAGATAGGGTTAGAATTATGGGATAGGGGTTGTTCTCAGGAAATGGGTTATTCATTAACGTTAGGATAAGAGGTTAAAGTTGGTCGCACGGTGAGGTTTACGTGTTAAGGGGAGAAATAGGAACAGGGTTGGGTGTTATGTTCAGGGTTAGGGTTATCTGTTAAAGGTATTGTTTATGCTTAGTGCACGGGCCCTGTCTGCACTAGGCGGGCGGGGGGAGTTTAGGGGGCTGGGATTGTACCCGGGAACCCACTCTATCATACTCTGGGTATGGGCCCGTGGGTTTCATGCAGGACACAGTGGTAGAGCCTACTTTCACGCATGGCATGGGAGGATTGCAGGCTTTCTAAACTCTAAGAAAGCAAGAAGTCTGAGAATTAGATTTAGGGTTAGGATTCTGGTTAGGGTGAAGGATGAAGTTTAGGGTTAGGGTGAGGGCTTAGGGTTAGGGATTTGGGTTAGGGTTAAAGGTTACTCTTAGGTTTAACGGTTACACTTTGGTTTCGGGTTGAGGTTTACGGTTAGGGTTAAGATGAGGGGTTAGGGTTTGGTACAGGGTTAGGGTTAAGTGTTAGGTTTAGGGTTGAAGCTAAGGTTTAGGGTTAGGATTAAAGGTTACCATGAGAGTTAACGCTTAGGGTTAAGGTTAAGAGTTAGGGTTTAGGGTTAGGTTTAGGGTTAGGGTTAGTTTTAGGGTTAGAGTTATGTGCTATGCTTTGTGTTAAAGGTTAGGGTTAGGTTTACTGGTCACGGTTAGGGTTCCGTTTAGGGGTTAGCATTAGGGTTAGGGTTAGGGTTAGGGTTAAAGGATAGGATTAGAGTTACGGGTTGGGCTTAGGTTTAGGGTTAAAGTTTACTGCTAGGGTTAGGGATAGGGTACAGGGTTAGCTTTAGGGGTTCTGGTTAGGGTTAGGTGTTAGGTTAGTGTCAGGGTTAGGTCCAGTCGTGAGGGTAAGGTTTAGGGTTAGCTTTAAGAGCTAGGGTTAGGTATAATGGTTAGGATTAGGATTAGGGTTAAGGGTTAGGGTAAGGCTTAGGGGTTAGGGTGAAGGGTTAGGGTCAAGGGTTAGGGTTTTTGTTAGGCATAGCTTTGGGGTTAGAAGTAAAGGATACTGTCAGTGTTAGGGTTGTAGGTAGGGTTACAGTTAGGGTTAGCGGTTTAGAATTAGGGTTAGGGATTAGGTGTCACAGTGATGACTAGGAGATAGGGTTAGAATTATGGGATAGGGGTTGTTCTCAGGAAATGGTTTATTCATTAACGTTAGGATAAGTGGTTAAAGTTAGGCGCACGGTGCGGTTTACGTGTTAAGGGGAGAAATAGGAACAGGGTTGGGTGTTATGTTCAGGGTTAGGGTTATCTGTTAAAGGTATTGTTTATGCTTAGCGCACGGGCCCTGTCTGCACTAGGCGGGCGGGGGGAGTTTAGGGGGCTGGGATTGTACCCGGGAACCCACTCTATCATACTCTGGGTATGGGCCCGTGGGTTTCATGCAGGACACAGTGGTAGAGCCTCCTTTCACGCATGGCATGGGAGGATTGCAGGCTTTCTAAACTCTAAGAAAGCAAGAAGTCTGAGAATTAGATTTAGGGTTAGGATTCTGGTTAGGGTGAAGGATGAAGTTTAGTGTTAGGGTGAGGGCTTAGGGTTAGGGATTTGGGTTAGGGTTAAAGGTTACTCTTAGGTTTAACGGTTACACTTTGGTTTCGGGTTGAGGTTTACGGTTAGGGTTAAGATGAGGGGTTAGGGTTTGGTACAGGGTTAGGGTTAAGTGTTAGGTTTAGGGTTGAAGCTAAGGTTTAGGGTTAGGATTAAAGGTTACCATGAGAGTTAACGCTTAGGGTTAAGGTTAAGAGTTAGGGTTTAGGGTTAGGTTTAGGGTTAGGGTTAGTTTTAGGGTTAGAGT
Organism: Eulemur rufifrons; assembly: GCF_041146395.1. NCBI lineage: Eukaryota > Metazoa > Chordata > Mammalia > Primates > Lemuridae > Eulemur > Eulemur rufifrons. The sequence goes on from NC_091001.1 coordinate 3,421,470, forward strand.
TATGTGCTATGCTTTGTGTTAAAGGTTAGGGTTAGGTTTACTGGTCACGGTTAGGGTTCCGTTTAGGGGTTAGCATTAGGGTTAGGGTTAGGGTTAGGGTTAAAGGATAGGATTAGAGTTACGGGTTGGGCTTAGGTTTAGGGTTAAAGTTTACTGCTAGGGTTAGGGATAGGGTACAGGGTTAGCTTTAGGGGTTCTGGTTAGGGTTAGGTGTTAGGTTAGTGTCAGGGTTAGGTCCAGTCGTGAGGGTAAGGTTTAGGGTTAGCTTTAAGAGCTAGGGTTAGGTATAATGGTTAGGATTAGGATTAGGGTTAAGGGTTAGGGTAAGGCTTAGGGGTTAGGGTGAAGGGTTAGGGTCAAGGGTTAGGGTTTTTGTTAGGCATAGCTTTGGGGTTAGAAGTAAAGGATACTGTCAGTGTTAGGGTTGTAGGTAGGGTTACAGTTAGGGTTAGCGGTTTAGAATTAGGGTTAGGGATTAGGTGTCACAGTGATGACTAGGAGATAGGGTTAGAATTATGGGATAGGGGTTGTTCTCAGGAAATGGTTTATTCATTAACGTTAGGATAAGTGGTTAAAGTTAGGCGCACGGTGCGGTTTACGTGTTAAGGGGAGAAATAGGAACAGGGTTGGGTGTTATGTTCAGGGTTAGGGTTATCTGTTAAAGGTATTGTTTATGCTTAGCGCACGGGCCCTGTCTGCATTAGGCGGGCGGGGGGAGTTTAGGGGGCTGGGATTGTACCCGGGAACCCACTCTATCATACTCTGGGTATGGGCCCGTGGGTTTCATGCAGGACACAGTGGTAGAGCCTCCTTTCACGCATGGCATGGGAGGATTGCAGGCTTTCTAAACTCTAAGAAAGCAAGAAGTCTGAGAATTAGATTTAGGGTTAGGATTCTGGTTAGGGTTAAGGATGAAGTTTAGTGTTAGGTTGAGGGCTTAGGGTTAGGGATTAGGGTTAGGGTTAAAGGTTACACTTTGGTTTAACGGTTACACTTTAGTTTCGGGTTGAGGTTTACGGTTAGGTTTAAGATGAGGGGTTAGGGTTTGGTACAGGGTTAGGGTTAAGTGTTAGGTTTAGGGTTGAAGATTAGGATTAGGGTTAGGATTAAAGGTTAGCGTGAGAGTTAACGCATAGGGTTAAGGTTAAGAGTTAGGGGTTAGGGTTAGGGTTAGTTTTAGGGATAGAGTTATGTGCTATGCTTTGTGTTAGAGGTTAGGGTTAAGTTTACTGGTCCCGGTTAGGGTTACGTTTAGGGGTTAGCATTAGGGTTAGGGTTAGGGTTAAGGGATAGGATTAGGGTTAAGTGTTGGGCTTAGGGTTAGGGTTTAGTGTTAGGGTTATCATTAAGGATTAGGGGTAGGGTCAGGGTTAAATGCTTGGGTGCGGGTAATGGTTAGGGTCAGGGTTAAGGTTCACAGATAGGGTTAGTGTTAAGGGTTACGGGTAGGTTTAGGGTTCAGGGTTAGAGTTAGCATTAGGGCTTAAGGTTAGGATTAGGCGGTAGGTTAGATTTAGGGTTAGATCTAGGCGTTAGGGTAAGGGATAGCCTTAGGGTTAAGAGATAGGGTTAGGTTTAATGCTTAGGATTAGGGTTTGGGTTTGGGGTTAAAGTAAGTGTTAGGGGTTAGGTTTAAAGATCAAAGGTTAGGGTTATTTTTAGCTGTAGTGTTAGGGTTAGGGATAAGGGATCCCATTAGCATTAAGGGTCTTCCTTACTGTAGGGTTAAGGGTTAGGCTTAGAGTTAAAGGTTAAGGTTAGGGTCAGTGTTAAGATTTAGGGTGAGGGTTAAGGGGTAGGGTAAAGGTTAAGCGTTAGGGTTAAGGATTAGTGATTAGGGTTTTTGGTTAGTGTTAGGGTTAGCGGTTAGGAGTTAGAGATTTATGAAGGGGTATGGTTAGAATTAGGATAGGGGTTAGAGTTAGGGTGAGGTATAGGGGTTAGGTTTAGGGGTTAGTTTTAGGGTAAAAGGATAGGATTAGGGTTACGGGTTGGGCTTAGGTTTAGGGTTAAAGTTTACTGCTAGGGTTAGGGATAGGGTACAGGGTTAGCTTTAGGGGTTCTAGTTAGGTTTCGGTGTTAGGTTAGTGTCAGGGATAGGTCTAGTCGTGAGGGTAAGGTTTAGGGTTAGCTTTAAGAGCTAGGGTAGGGTTTAATGGTTAGGATTAGGATTAGGGTTAAGGGTTAGGGTAAGGCTTAGGGTTAGGGTGAAGGGTTAGGGTCAAGGGTTAGGGTTTTATTAGGCATAGCGTTGGGTTAGAAGTAAGGGTTACTGTCAGTGTTAGGGTTGTAGGTAGGGTTACGGTTAGGGTTAGCGGTTTAGAATTAGGGTTAGGGATTAGGTGTCACGGTGATGACTAGGAAATAGGGTTAGAATTATGGGATAGGGGTTGTTCTCAGGAAATGGGTTATGCATTAACGTTAGGATAAGAGGTTAAAGTTAGGCGCACGGTGAGGTTTACGTGTTAAGGGGAGAAATAGGAACAGGGTTGGGTGTTATGTTCAGGGTTAGGGTTATCTGTTAAAGGTATTGTTTATGCTTAGCGCACGGGCAGTGTCTGCATTAGGCGGGCAGGGGGAGTTTAGGCGGCTCGGATTGTACCCGGGAACCCACTCTATCATACTCTGGGTATGGACCCGTGGGTTTCATGCAGGACACAGTGGTAGAGCCTCCTTTCACGCATGGCATGGGAGGATTGCAGGCTTTCTAAACTGTAAGAAAGCAAGAAGTCTGAGAATTAGATTTAGGGATAGGATTATGGTTAGTGTTAAGGATGAAGTTTAGTGTTAGGGTGAGGGCTTAGGTTAGGGATTAGGGTTAGGGTTAAAGTTACTCTTAGGTTTAACGGTTACACTTTGGTTTCGGGTTGAGGTTTACGTTTAGGGTTAAGATTAGGGGTTAGGGTTTGGTACAGGGTTAGGGTTAAGTGTTAGGTTTAGGGTTGAAGCTAAGGATTAGGGTTAGGTTTAAAGGTTACCATGAGAGTTAATGCTTAGGGTTAAGGTTAAGAGTTAGGGTTTAGGGTTAGGGTTAGGGTTAGGGTTAGTTTTAGGGTTAGAGTTATGTGCTATGGCTTGTGTTAGAGGTTAGGGTTAGGTTTACTGGTGACAGTTAGGTTTACGTTTAGGGGTTAGCATTAGGGTTAGGGTTAGGGTTAGGTTTAAGGGATAGGATTAGGGTTAAGTGTTGGGCTTAGGGTTAGGGTTTAGTGTTAGGGTTATCATTAAGGATTAGGGGTAGGGTCAGGGTTAAATGCTTGGGTGCGGGTAATGGTTAGGGTCAGGGTTAAGGTTCACGGATAGGGTTAGTGTTAAGGGTTACAGGTAGGTTTAGGGTTCAGGGTTAGTGTTAGCATTAGGGCTTAAGGTTAGGATTAGGCGGTAGGTTAGATTTAGGGTTAGATCTAGGCGTTAAGTTAAGGGCTAGCCTTAGGGTTAAGAGATAGTGTTAGGTTTAATGCTTAGGATTAGGGTTTGGGTTTGGGATTAAAGTAAGTGTTAGGGGTTAGGTTTAAGGATCCAAGGTTAGGGTTATTTTTAGCTGTAGTGTTAGGGTTAGGGATAAGGGATCCCATTAGCATTAAGGGTCTTCCTTACTGTAGGGTTAAGGGTTAGGCTTAGAGTTAAAGGTGAAGGTTAGGGTCAGTGTTAAGATTTAGGGTGAGGGTTAACGGTTAGGGTAAAGGTTAAGCGTTAGGGTTAGGGATTAGTGATTAGGGTTTTTGGTTAGTGTTAGGGTTAGCGGTTAGGAGTTAGTGTTTTATGAAGGGGTATGGTTAGAATTAGGATTGGGGTTAGAGTTAGGGTGAGGTATAGGGGTTACGTTTAGGGGTTAGTTTTAGGGTAAAAGGATAGGATTAGGGTTACGGGTTGGGCTTAGGTTTAGGGTTAAAGTTTACTGCTAGGGTTAGGGATAGGGTTCAGGGTTAGCTTTAGGGGTTCTGGTTAGGGTTAGGTGTTAGGTTAGTGTCAGGGTTAGGTCCAGTCTTAAGGGTAAGGTTTAGGGTTAGCTTTAAGAGCTAGGGTTAGGTATAATGGTTAGGATTAGGATTAGGGTTAAGGGTTAGGGTAAGGCTTAGGGGTTAGGGTGAAGGGTTAGGGTCAAGGGTTAGGGTTATTTTTAGGCATAGCGTTGGGGTTAGAAATAAGGGATACTGTCAGTGTTAGGGTTGTAGGTAGGGTTACAGTTAGGGTTAGCGGTTTAGAATTAGGGTTAGGGATTAGGTGTCACAGTGATGACTAGGAGATAGGGTTAGAATTATGGGATAGGGGTTGTTCTCAGGAAATGGGTTATTCATTAACGTTAGGATAAGAGGTTAAAGTTGGTCGCACGGTGAGGTTTACGTGTTAAGGGGAGAAATAGGAACAGGGTTGGGTGTTATGTTCAGGGTTAGGGTTATCTGTTAAAGGTATTGTTTATGCTTAGCGCACGGGCCCTGTCTGCACTAGGCGGGCGGGGGGAGTTTAGGGGGCTGGGATTGTACCCGGGAACCCACTCTATCATACTCTGGGTATGGGCCCGTGGGTTTCATGCAGGACACAGTGGTAGAGCCTACTTTCACGCATGGCATGGGATGATTGCAGGCTTTCTAAACTCTAAGAAAGCAAGAAGTCTGAGAATTAGATTTAGGGTTAGGATTCTGGTTAGGGTTAAGGATGAAGTTTAGTGTTAGGGTGAGGGCTTAGGGTTAGGGATTTGGGTTAGGGTTAAAGGTTACTCTTAGGTTTAACGGTTACACTTTGGTTTCGGGTTGAGGTTTACGGTTAGGGTTAAGATGAGGGGTAAGTGTTTGGTACAGGGTTAGGGTTAAGTGTTAGGTTTAGGGTTGAAGATTAGGATTAGGGTTAGGATTAAAGGTTAGCATGAGAGTTAACGCTTAGGGTTAAGGTTAAGATTTAGGGTTTAGGGTTAGTGTTAGGGTTAGTTTTAGGGTTAGAGTTATGTGCTATGGTTTGTGTTAGAGGTTAGGGTTAGGTTTACTGGTGACGGTTAGGGTTACGTTTAGGGGTTAGCATTAGGGTTAGGGTTAGGGTTAAGGGATAGGATTAGGGTTAAGTGTTGGGCTTAGGGTTAGGGTTCAGTGTTAGGGTTATCTTTAAGGATTAGGGGTAGGGTCAGGGTTAAATACTTGGGTGCGGGTAATGGTTAGGGTCAGGGTTAAGGTTCACGGATAGGGTTAGTGTTAAGGGTTACGGGTAGGTTTAGGGTTCAGGGTTAGAGTTAGCATTAGGGCTTAAGGTTAGGATTAGGCGGTAGGTTAGATTTAGGGTTAGATCTAGGCGTTAGGGTAAGGGTAGCGTTAGGGTTAAGAGATAGGGTTAGGTTTAATGCTTAGGATTAGGGTTAGGGTTTGGGGTTAAAGTAAGTGTTAGGGGTTAGGTTTAAGGATCAACTGTTAGGGTTATTTTTAGCTGTAATGTTAGGGTTAGGGATAAGGGATCCCATTAGCATTAAGGGTCTTCCTTACTGTAGGGTTAAGGGTTAGGCTTAGAGTTAAAGGTTAAGGTTAGGGTCAGTGTTAAGATTTAGGGTGAGGGTTAACGGTTAGGGTAAAGGTTAAGCGTTAGGGTTAGGGATTAGTGATTAGGGTTTTTGGTTAGTGTTAGGGTTAGCGGTTAGGAGTTAGTGTTTTATGAAGGGGTATGGTTAGAATTAGGACTGGGGTTAGAGTTAGGGTGAGGTATAGGGGTTAGGTTTAGTGGTTAGTTTTAGGGTAAAAGGATAGGATTAGGGTTACGGGTTAGGCTTAGGTTTAGGGTTAAAGTTTACTGCTAGGGTTAGGGATAGGGTTCAGGGTTAGCTTTAGGGGTTCTGGTTAGGGTTAGGTGTTAGGTTAGTGTCAGGGTTAGGTCTAGTCGTGAGGGTAAGGTTTAGGGTTAGCTTTAAGAGCTAGGGATAGGTTTAATGGTTAGGATTAGGATTAGGGTTAAGGGTTAGGGTAAGGCTTAGGGGTTAGGGTGAAGGGTTAGGGTCAAGGGTTAGGGTTTTTGTTAGGCATAGCGTTGGGGTTAGAAGTAAGGATTACTGTAAGTGTTAGGGTTGTAGGTAGGGTTACAGTTAGGGTTAGCGGTTTAGAATTAGGGTTAGGGATTAGGTGTCACAGTGATGACTAAGAGATAGGGTTAGAATTATGGGATAGGGGTTGTTCTCAGGAAATAGGGTATGCATTAACGGTAGGATAAGAGGTTAAAGTTAGGCGCACGGTGAGGTTTACGTGTTAAGGGGAGAAATAGGAACAGGGATGGGTGTTATGTTCAGGGTTAGGGTTATCTGTTAAAGGTATTGTTTATGCTTAGCGCACGGGCCCTGTCTGCATTAGGCGGGCGGGGGGAGTTTAGGGGGCTGGGATTGTACCCGGGAACCCACTCTATCATACTCTGGGTATGGGCCCGTGGGTTTCATGGAGGACACAGTGGTAGAGCCTCCTTTCACGCATGGCATGGGAGGATTGCAGGCTTTCTAAACTCTAAGAAAGCAAGAAATCTGAGCATGAGATTTAGGGTTAGGATTATGGTTAGGGTGAAGGATGAAGTTTAGTGTTAGGTTGAGGGCTTAGGGTTAGGGATTAGGGTTAGGGTTAAAGGTTACTCTTAGGTTTAACGGTTACACTTTGGTTTGCGGTTGAGGTTTACGGTTAGGGTTAAGATGAGGGGTTAGGGTTAGGTTCAGCGTTAGGGTTAAGTGTTAGGTTTAGGGTTGAAGATTAGGATTAGGGTTAGGATTAAAGGTTAGCGTGAGAGTTAACGCTTAGGGTTAAGGTTAAGAGTTAGGGTTTAGTGTTAGGGTTAGGGTTAGGGTTAGTTTTAGGGTTAGAGTTATGTGCTATGGTTTGTGTTAGAGGTTAGGTTTAGGTTTACTGGTGACGGTTAGGGTTACGTTTAGGGGTTAGCATTAGGGTTAGCGTTAGGGTTAAGGGATAGGATTGGGGTTAAGTGTTGGACTTAGGGTTAGGGTTTAGTGATAGGGTTAGCATTAAGGATTAGGGTTAGGGTCAGGGTTAAATGCTTGGCTGCAGGTAATGGTTAGGGTCAGGGTTAAGGTTCACGGATAGGGTTAGTGTTAAGGGTTACGGGTAGGTTTAGGGTTCAGGGTTAGTGTTAGCATTAGGGCTTAAGGTTAGGATTAGGCAGTAGGTTAGATTTAGGGTTAGAGCTAGGCGTTAGGGTAAGGGCTAGCGTTAGGGTTAAGAGATAGGGTTAGGTTTAATGCTTAGGATTAGGGTTAGGGTTTGGGGTTAAAGTAAGTGTTAGGGGTTAGGTTTAAGGATCCAAGGTTAGGGTTATTTTTAGCTGTAGTGTTAGGGTTAGGGATAAGGGATCCCATTAGCATTAAGTGTCATCCTTACTGTAGGGTTAAGGGTTAGGCTTAGAGTTAAAGGTTAAGGTTAGGGTCAGTGTTAATATTTAGGGTGAGGGTTAATGGTTAGGGTAAAGGTTAAGCATTAGGGTTAGGGATTAGTGATTAGGGTTTTTGGTTAGTGTTTGGGTTAGCGGTTAGGAGTTAGTGTTTTATGAAGGGGTATGGTTAGAATTAGGATTGGGGTTAGAGTTAGGGTAAGGTATAGGGGTTAGGTTTAGGGGTTAGTTTTAGGGTAAAAGGATAGGATTAGGGTTACGGGTTGGGCTTAGGTTTAGGGTTAAAGTTTACTGCTAGGGTTAGGGATAGGGCTCAGGGTTAGCTTTAGGGCTTCTGGTTAGGGTTAGGTGTTAGGTTAGTGTCAGGGTTAGGTCCAGTCGTGAGGGTAAGGTTTAGGGTTAGCTTTAAGAGCTAGGGTTAGGTTTAATGGTTAGGATTAGGATTAGGTTTAAGGGTTAGGGTAAGGCTTAGGGGTTAGGGTGAAGGGTTAGGGTCAAGGGTTAGGGTTTTTGTTAGGCATAGCGTTGGGGTTAGAAGTAAGGGTTACTGTCAGTGTTAGGGTTGTAGGTAGGGTTACGGTTAGGGTTAGCGGTTTAGAATTAGGGTTAGGGATTAGGTGTCACAGTGATGACTAGGAGATAGGGTTAGAATTATGGGATAGGGGTTGTTCTCAGGAAATAGGTTATGCATTAAGGTTAGGGTAAGAGGTTAAAGTTAGGCGCACGGTGAGGTTTACGTGTTAAGGGGAGAAATAGGAACAGGGTTGGGTGTTATGTTCAGGGTTAGGGTTATCTGTTAAAGGTATTGTTTATGCTTAGCGCACGGTCCCTGTCTGCATTAGGCGGGTGGGGGGATTTTAGGGGACTGGGATTGTACCCGGGAACCCACTCTATCAAACTCTGGGTATGGGCCCGTGGGTTTCATGCAGGACACAGTGGTAGAGCCTCCTTTCACGCATGGCATGGGAGGATTGCAGGCTCTCTAAACTCTAAGAAAGCAAGAAGTCTGAGAATTAGATTTAGGATTAGGATTATGGTTAGGGTGAAGGATGAAGTTTAGTGTTAGGGTGAGGGCTTAGGGTTAGGGATTTGGGTTAGGGTTAAAGGTTACTCTTAGGTTTAACGGTTACACTTTGGTTTCGGGTTGAGGTTTACGGTTAGGGTTAAGATGAGGGGTTAGGGTTTGGTACAGGGTTAGGGTTAAGTGTTAGGTTTAGGGTTGAAGATTAGGATTAGGGTTAGGATTAAAGGTTAGCGTGAGAGTTAACGCTTAGGGTTAAGGTTAAGAGTTAGGGTTTAGGGTTAGTGTTAGGGTTAGTTTTAGGGTTAGAGTTATGTGCTATGGTTTGTGTTAGAGGTTAGGGTTAGGTTTACTGGTCACGGTTAGGGTTACGTTTAGGGGTTAGCATTAGGGTTAGGGTTAGGGTTAAGGGATAGGATTAGGGTTAAGTGTTGGGCTTAGGGTTAGGGTTCAGTGTTAGGGTTATCTTTAAGGATTAGGGGTAGGGTCAGGGTTAAATACTTGGGTGCGGGTAATGGTTAGGGTCAGGGTTAAGGTTCACGGATAGGGTTAGTGTTAAGGGTTACGGGTAGGTTTAGGGTTCAGGGTTAGTGTTAGCATTAGGGCTTAAGGTTAGGATTAGGCGGTAGGTTAGATTTAGGGTTAGAGCTAGGCGTTAGGGTAAGGGCTAGCTTTAGGGTTAAGAGATAGGGTTAGGTTTAATGCTTAGGATTAGGGTTAGGGTTTGGGGTTAAAGTAAGTGTTAGGAGTTAGGTTTAAGGATCCAAGGTTAGGGTTATTTTTAGCTGTCGTGTTAGGGTAAGGGATAAGGGATCCCATTAGCATTAAGTGTCTTCCTTACTGTAGGGTTAAGGGTTAGGCTTAGAGTTAAAGGTTAAGGTTAGGGTCAGTGTTAATATTTAGGGTGAGGGTTAACGGTTAGGGTAAAGGATAAGCGTTAGGGTTAGGGATTAGTGATTAGGGTTTTTGGTTAGTGTTAGGGTTAGCGGTTAGGAGTTAGTGTTTTATGAAGGGGTATGGTTAGAATTAGGATTGGGGTTAGAGTTAGGGTGAGGTATAGGGGTCAGGTTTAGGGGTTAGTTTTAGGGTAAAAGGATAGGATTAGGGTTACGGGTTGGGCTTAGGTTTGGGGTTAAAGTTTACTGCTGGCGTTAGGGATAGGGTTCAGGGTTAACTTTAGGGGTTCTCGTTAGGGTTAAACGCTGAACACCTGCAAATAATTTTCAACGTAGTGGTTAATTGAAAAGCTCTGCGGCATACTTCTTGGAACAAGCCAGTTACCTGTTCCCACGCAAAGAGGAGTATATAGAACCATGGTGGATTTCCAGCTGATGAAGTAAAGGATTATTAAAGGAACGGGATGACCATGGGGATCATCGTCAATTCTCTGAAACACAATCCGCCTTTTTCACCTGCCAAACACATGCCCACTTCTCCTCTCTGGGGATAATAAAAACTAACCAGCGAACTGACAGAGGGCCTGACCCCTCCATCCACATCGACCACACACAAAAAAAAACCGTACCCTCCAGCTACTAATTATAATGCTAACTTGCAAAATTTCCCTGCATTTTAAAACAATGGAAAAATGGTGGTGGGATGATACTTAGAAGAATGGCTTCTTGTCTGTCTCCACCAACAAAAATAGGCAACACCAAGTCAGCTACTCCTCACCATAGTTATGTCCGTCGCAGCCTTCTTGGGTTTCAGGAGGCACATACAAACGTTAGCAAAATTATGGTGAAACGCTGAAAACCTGCAAATAATTTTCAACGTACTGGCTAATTTGAAAACTCTCCAGCATACTTCTTGGAACAAGCCAGGTACCTGTGCTCACGCATAGAGGAGTATATAAAAACATGGTGGAATTCCAGCTGATGAAGCAAAGGATTCTTAAAGGAATAAGATGACCATGCGGATCCTGCTTAATTCTCTGAAACAGAATCCGCACTTTTCACCTGCCAAACACATGCCCACTTCTCCTCTCTGGGGATAATAAGAACAAACCAGAGAATTGACAGATGGCCTGACCAACCCATCCACAGCGACCACACACAAAAAAAAAACCGTACCGTCCAGCTACTAAATATAATGCTAACTTGCAAAATTTCCCTGCATTTTAAAACAATGGAAAAATGGTGGTGGGATGATACTTAGAAGAATGGCTTCTTGTCAGTCTCCACTAACAAAAATAGGCAACACCAAGTCAGCTACTCCTCAGCATAGTTATGTCCGTCGCAGCCTTCTTGGGTTTCAGGAGGCACAAACAAACGTTATCACAATTATGGTGAAACGCTGAACACCTGCAAATAATTTTCAACGTAGTGGTTAATTGAAAAGCTCTGCCGCATACTTCTTGGAACAAGCCAGTTACCTCTTCCCACGCAAAGAGGAGTATAGAGAACCATGGTGGATTTCCAGCTGATGAAGTAAAGGATTATTAAAGGAACGGGATAACCATGGGGATCATCGTTAATTCTCTGAAACATAATCCGCCCTTTTCACCTGCCAAACACATGCCCACTTCTCCTTTCTGGGAATAATAAAAACTAACCAGCGAACTGACAGAGGGCCTGACCCCCCCATCCACATCGACCACACACAAAAAAAAACCGTACCCTCCAGGTACTAATTATAATGCTAACTTGCAAAATGTCCCTGCATTTTAAAACAATGGAAAAATGGTGGTGAGATGATACTTAGAAGAATGGCTTCTTGTCTGTCTCCACTAACAAAAATAGGCAACACCAAGTCAGCTACTCCTCAGCATAGTTATGTCCGTCGCTGCCTCTTCGGTTTCAGGAGGCACATACAAACGTTATCAAAATTATGGTGAAACGCTGAAAACCTGCTAATAATTTTCAACGTACTGCTTAATTGAAAACCTCTGCGCCATACTTCTTGGAACAAGCCAGTTACCTCTGCCCAAAAATAGAGGAGTATATAGAACCATGGTGGATTCCCAGCTGATGAAGAAAAAGTTTCCTAAAGGAATGGGATGAGCATGCGGATCCTGTTTCATTCTCTGAAACAGAATACGAACTTTTCACCTGCCAAACACATGCCCACTTCTCCTCTCTGGGGATAATAAAAACTAACCAGCGAACTGACAGAGGTCCTGACCCCCCCATCCACATCGACCACAACAAAAGAAAAACGTACCCTCCAGCTACTAATTATAATGCTAACTTGCAAAATTTCCCTGCATTTTAAAACAATGGAAAAATGGTGGTGGGATGATACTTAGAAGAATGGCTTCTTGGCTGTCTCCACTAACAAAAATAGGCAACACCAAGTCAGCTACTCCTCAGCATAGTTATGTCCGTCGCAGCCTTCTTGGGTTTCAGGAGGCACAAACAATCGTTATCACAATTATGGTGAAACGCTGAACACCTGCAAATAATTTTCAACGTAGTGGTTAATTGAAAAGCTCTGCGGCATACTTCTTGGAACAAGCCAGTTACCTGTTGCCACGCAAAGAGGAGTATATAGAACCATGGTGGATTTCCAGCTGATGAAGTAAAGGATTATTAAAGGAACGGGATGACCATGGGGATCATCGTTAATTCTCTGAAACAGAATCCGCCCTTTTCACCTGCCAAAAACATGCCCACTTCTCCTCTCTGGGGATAATAAAAACTAACCAGCGAACTGACAGAGGGCCTGACCCCCTCATCCACATCGAACACACACAAAAAAAAACCGTACCCTCCAGCTACTAATTATAATGCTAACTTCCAAAATGTCCCTGCATTTTAAAACAATGGAAAAATGGTGGTGGGATGATACTTAGAAGAATGGCTTCTTGTCTGTCTCCACTAACAAAAATAGGCAACGCCAAGTCAGCTACTCCTCAGCATAGTTATGTCCGTCGCTGCCTCTTCGGTTTCAGGAGGCACATACAAACGTTATCAAAATTATGGTGAAACGCTGAAAACCTGCTAATAATTTTCAACGTACTGCTTAATTGAAAAGCTCTGCGGCATACTTCTTGGAACAAGCCAGTTACCTGTGCCCAAAAATAAAGGAGTATACAGAACCATGGTGGATTCCCAGCTGATTAAGCAAAAGTTTCCTAAAGGAACGGGATGAGCATGCGGATCCTGTTTCATTCTCTGAAACAGAATCCGAACTTTTCACCTGCCAAACACATGCCCACTTCTCCTCTCTGGGGATAATAAAAACTAACCAGCGAACTGACAAAGGGCCTGACCCCCCCATCCACATCGACCACACACAAAAGAAAAACCGTTCCCTCCAGCTACTAATTATAATGCTAACTTGCAAAATTTCCCTGCATTTTAAAACAATGGAAAAATGGTGGTGGGATGATACTTAGAAGAATGGCTTCTTGGCTGTCTCCACTAACAAAAATAGGCAACACCAAGTCAGCTACTCCTCAGCATAGTTATGTCCGTCGCAGCCTTCTTGGGTTTCAGGAGGCACATACAAACGTTATCAAAATTATGGTGAAACTCTGAAAACCTGCAAATAATTTTCAACGTACTGGTTAATTTGAAAACTCTCCAGCACACTTCTTGGAACAAGCCAGGTACCTGTGCCCACGCATAGAGGAGTATATAGAAACATGGTAGAATCCCAGCTGATGAAGCAAAGGATTCTAAAAGGAATGAGATGACCATGCGGATACTGTTTAATTCTCTGAAACAGAATGCGCACTTTTCACCTGCCAAAAACATGCCCACTAGTCTTCTCTGGGGATAATAAAAACAAACCAGCGATCTGACAGAGGGCCTGAACACCCATCCTTACCGACCCCACAAAAAAAAAAGTACCCTCCAGCTACTAATTATAATGCCAATTTGCAAAATTTTCCTGCATTTTTAAACAAAGGAGAAATGATGGTGGGATGATACTTAGAAGAATGGCTTCTTGTCAGTCTCCACTAACAAAAATAGGCAACACCAAGTCAGCTAGGCCTCAGCATAGTTATGTCTGTCGCAGCCTTCTTGGGTTTCAGGAGGCACAAACAAACGTTATCACAATTATGGTGAAACGCTGAACACCTGCAAATAATTTTCAACGTAGTGGTTAATTGAAAAGCTCTGCGGCATACTTCTTGGAACAAGCCAGTTACCTGTTCCCACGCAAAGAGGAGTATAGAGAACTATGGTGGATTTCCAGCTGATGAAGTAAAGGATTATTAAAGGAAAGGGATGACCATGGGGATCATCGTTAATTCTCTGAAACAGAATCCGCCCTTTTCACCTGCCAAAAACATGCCCACTTCTCCTCTCTGGGGATAATAAAAACTAACCAGCGAACTGACAGAGGGCCTGACCCCCTCATCCACATCGAACACACACACAAAAAAAACCGTACCCTCCAGCTACTAATTATAATGCTAACTTGCAAAATTTCCCTGCATTTTAAAACAATGGAAAAATGGTGGTGGGATGATACTTAGAAGAATGGCTTCTTGTCTGTCTCCACTAACAAAAATAGGCAACACCAAGTCAGCTACTCCTCAGCATAGTTATGTCCGTCGCAGCCTCTTCGGTTTCAGGAGGCACATACAAACGTTATCAAAATTATGGTGAAACGCTGAAAACCTGCTAATAATTTTCAACGTACTGCTTAATTGAAAAGCTCTGGGGCATACTTCTTGGAACAAGCCAGTTACCTGTGCCCAAAAATAGAGGAGTATACAGAACCATGGTGGATTCCCAGCTGATTAAGCAAAAGTTACCTAAAGGAACGGGATGAGCATGCGGATCCTGTTTCATTCTCTGAAACAGAATCCGAACTTTTCACCTGCCAAACACATGCCCACTTCTCCTCTCTGGGGATAATAAAAACTAACCAGCGAACTGACAAAGGGCCTGACCCCCCCATCCACATCGACCACACACAAAAGAAAAACCGTTCCCTCCAGCTACTAATTATAATGCTAACTTGCAAAATTTCCCTGCATTTTAAAACAAGGGAAAAATGGTGGTGGGATGATACTTAGAAGAATGGCTTCTTGTCAGTCTCCACTGACAAAAATAGGCAACACCAAGTCAGCTATGCCTCAGCATAGTTATGTCCGTAGCAGCCATATTTGGTTTCAGTAGGCACATACATTATCACAATTATGGTGAAACGCTGAAAACCTGCAAAGGATTTTCAACATACTGGTTAATTGGAAAGCTCTGAGGCATACTTCTTGGAACAAGCCAGTTTCCTGTGCCCACTCATAGAGAAGTATATAGAACCATGGTGGATTCCCAGCTCATGAAGCAAAGGATTCTTAAAGGAACGGGATTACCATGCGGATCCTGTTTAATTCTCTGAAACAGATCCGCAGTTTTCACCTGCCATACTAATACCCACTTCTTCTCTCTGGGGATAATAAAAACAAACCAGCGAACTGAGAGAGGGCCTGACCAATCCATCCACACTGAACCCACAAAAAAAAAAAAAGTACCCCCCAGCTACTAATTATAATGCTAACTTGCAAAATTTTCCTGCATTTTTAAACAATGGAAAAATGATGGTGGGATGATACTTAGAAGAATGGCTTCTTGTCAGTCTCCACTAACAAAAATAGGCAACAGGAAGTCAGCTACGCCTCAGCATACTTATGTTCGTGGCAGCCATATTGGGTTTCAGGAGACACATACAAACGCTATAAGAATTATGGTGAAACGCTGAAAACCTGCAAATAATTTTCAACGTACTGCTTAATTTAAAAGCTCTGCGGCATACTTCTTGGAACAAGCCAGTTACCTGTGCCCAAACATAGAGGGGTATATAGAACCATGGTGGATTCCCAGATGATGAAGCAAAAGTTTCCTAAAGGAACAGGATGAGCATGCGGATCCTGTTTCATTCTCTGAAACAGAATCCGAACTTTTCACCTGCCAAACACATGCCCACTTCTCCTCTCTGGGGATAATAAAAACTAACCAGCGAACTGACAGAGGGCCTGACCCCCCCATCCACATCGACCACACACAAAAAGAAAAACGTACCCTCCAGTTACTAATTATAATGCTAACTTGCAAAATTTTCCAGCCTTTTTAAACAATGGAAAAATGATAGTGAGATGATACTTAGAAGAATGGATTCTTGTCACTCTCCACTAACAAAAATAGGCAACACCAAGTCAGCTACGCCTCAGCATAGTTATGTCCGTAGCATCCATATTTGGTTTCAGTAGGCACATACACACGTTATCACAATTATGGTGAAACGCTGAAAACCTGCAAAGGATTGTCAACATACTGGTTAATTGAAAAGCTCTAAGGCATACTTCTTGGAACAAGCCAGTTTCCTGTGCCCAGGCATAGAGAAGTATATAGAACCATGGTGGATTCCCAGCTCATGAAACAAAGGATTCTTAAAGGAACGGGATTACCATGCGGATCCTGTTTAATTCTCTGAAACAGATCCGCAGTTTTCACCTGCCATACTAATACCCACTTCTCCTCTCTGGGGATAATAAAAACAAACCAGCGAACTGACAGAGGGCCTGACGAACACATCCACACCGACCCCACAGGAAAAAAAAACAAAAAAACACCGTAGCCTCCAGCTACTAATTATAATGCTAACTTGCAAAATTTTCCTGCATTTTTAAACAATGGAAAAATGATGGTGAGATGATACTTAGAAGAATGGATTCTTGTCAGTCTCCACTAACAAAAATAGGCAACACCAAGTCAGCTACTCCTCAGCATAGTTATGTCCGTCGCAGCCTTCTTGGGTTTCAGAAGGCACATACAAACGTTATCAAAATTATGGGGAAACGCTGAAAACCTGCAAATAATTTTCAACGTACTGGTTAATTTGAAAACTCTCCAGCATACTTCTTGGAACAAGCCAGGTACCTGTGCCCACGCATAGAGGAGTATATAGAAACATGGTGGAATCCCAGCTGATGAAGCAAAGGATTCTTAAAGGAATGAGATGACCATGCGGATCCTGTTTAAATCTCTGAAAAAGAATCTGCACTTTTCACCTGCCAAACACATGCCCACTACTCTTCTCTGGGGATAATAAAAACTAACCAGCGATCTGACAGAGGGCCTGAACACCCATCCTGACCGACCCCAGAAAAAAAAAAGTACCCTCCAGCTACTAATTATAATGCCAATTTGCAAAATTTCCCTGCATTTTTAAACAATGGAGAAATGATGGTGGGATGATACTTAGAAGAATGGCTTCTTGTCAGTCTCCACTGACAAAAATAGGCAACACCAAGTCAGCTACGCCTCAGCATACTTAAGTCCGTAGCAGCCATATTTGGTTTCAGTAGGCACATACACACGTTATAACAATTATGGTGAAACGCTGAAAACCTGCAAAGGATTTTCAACATACTGGTTAATTGAAAAGCTCTGAGGCATACTTCTTGGAACAAGCCAGTTTCCTTTTCCCACGCATGCAGAAGTATATAGAACCATGGTGGATTCCCAGCTCATGAAGCAAAGGATTCTTAAAGGAACGGGATTACCATGCGGATCCTGTTTAATTCTCTGAAACAGATCCGCAGTTTTCACCTGCCATACTAATTACCCACTTCTCCTCTCTGGGGATAATAAAAACAAACCAGCGAACTGACAGAGGGCCTGACCAACACATCCACACCGACCCCACAGGAAAAAAAAAAAAAACACCGTAGCCTGCAGCTACTAATTATAATGCTAACTTGCAAAATTTTCCTGCATTTTTAAACAATGGAAAAATGATGGTGAGATGATACTTAGAAGAATGGATTCTTGTCAGTCTCCACTAACAAAAATAGGCAAAACCAAGTCAGCTACGCCTCAGCATAGTTATGTCCGTCGCAGCCTTCTTGGGTTTCAGGAGGCACAAACAAACGTTATCACAATTATGGTGAAACGCTGAACACCTGCAAATAATTTTCAACGTAGTGGTTAATTGAAAAGCTCTGCGGCATACTTCTTGGAACAAGCCAGTTACCTGTTCCCACACAAAGAGGAGAATATAGAACCATGGTGGATTTCCAGCTGATGAAGTAAAGGAATATTAAAGGAACGGGATGACCATGGGGATCATCGTTAATTCTCTGAAACAGAATCCGCCCTTTTCACCTGCCAAACACATGCCCACTTCTCTCTGGGGATAATAAAAACTAACCAGCGAACTGACAGAGGGCCTGACCCCCCCATCCACGTCGACCACACACACACAAAAAAAAAACCGTACCCTCCAGCTACTAATTATTATGCTAACTTGCAAAATTTCCCTGCATTTTAAAACAATGGAAAAATGGTGGTGGGATAATACTTAGAAGAATGCCTTCTTGTCAGTCTCCACTAACAAAAATAGGCAACACCAAGTCAGCTACTCCTCAGCATAGTTATGTCCGTCGCAGCCTTCTTGGGTTTCAGGAGGCACAAACACACGTTATCACAATTATGGTGAAACGCTGAACACCTGCAAATAATTTTCAACGTAGTGGTTAATTGAAAACCTCTGCGGCATACTTCTTGGAACAAGCCAGTTACCTGTTCCCACGCAAAGAGGAGTATATAGAACCATGGTGGATTTCCAGCTGATGAAGTAAAGGATTATTAAAGGAACGGGATGACCATGGGGATCATCGTTAATTCTCTGAAACAGAATCTGCCCTTTTCACCTGCCAAACACATGCCCACTTCTCCTCTCTGGGGATAATAAAAACTAACCAGCGAACTGACAGAGGGCCTGACCCCCCCCTTCCAAATCGACCACACACAAAAAAAAAAAAACCGTACCCTCCAGCTACTAAGTATAATGCTAACTTGCAAAATGTCCCTGCATTTTAAAACAATGGAAAAATGGTGATGGGATGATACTTAGAAGAATGGCTTCTTGTCAGTCTCCACTAACAAAACTAGGCAACACCAAGTCAGCTACTCCTCAGCATAGTTATGTCCGTCCCAGCCTCTTGGGTTTCAGGAGGGACATACAAACGTTATCAAAATTATGGTGAAACGCTGAACACCTGCAAATAATTTTCAACGTACTGGTTAATTTGAAAACTCTCCAGCATACTTCTTGGAACAAGCCAGGTACCTGTGCCCACGCATAGAGGAGTGTATAGAAACATGGTGGAATCCCAGCTGATGAAGCAAAGGATTCTTAAAGGAATGAGATGACCATGCGGATCCTGTTTAATTCTCTGAAACAGAATCTGCACTTTTCACCTGCCAAACACATGGCCACTACTCTTCTCTGGGGATAATAAAAACAAACCAGCGATGTGACAGAGGGCCTGAACACCCATCCTGACCGATCCCACATAACAAAAAAGTACCCTCCGGCTACTAATTATAATGCCAATTTGCAAACTTTCCCTGCATTTTTAAAGAATGGAGAAATGATGGTGGGATGATACTTAGAAGAATGGCTTCTTGTCAGTCTCCACTGACAAATATAGGCAACACCAAGTCAGCTACGCCTCAGCATAGTTATGTCCGTAGCAGCCATATTTGGTTTCAGTAGGCACATACACACGTTATCACAATTATGGTGAAACGCTGAAAACCTGCAAAGGATTGTCAACATACTGGTTAATTGAAAAGCTCTGAGGCATACTTCTTGGAACTAGCCAGGTTCCTGTGCCCACGCATAGAGAAGTATATAGAACCATGGTGGATTCCCAGCTCATGAAGCAAAGGATTCTTAAAGGAACGGGATTACCATGCGGATCCTGTTTAATTCTCTGAAACAGATCCACAGTTTTCACCTGCCATACTAATACCCACTTCTCCTCTCTGGTGATAATAAAAACAAACCAGCGAACTGACAGAGGGCCTGACCAACACATCCACACTGACCCCACAGGAAAAAAAAAAAAAAAACACCGTAGCCTCCACCTACTAATTATAATGCTAACTTGCAAAATTTCCCTGCATTTTAAAACAATGGAAAAATGGTGGTGGGATGATACTTAGAACAATGGCTTCTTGTCAGTCTCCACTAACAAAAATAGGCAACACCACGTCAGCTACTCCTCAGCATAGTTATGTCCGTCGCAGCCTTCTAGGGTTTCAGGAGGCACAAACAAAGGTTCTCACAATTATGGTAAAACGCTGAACACCTGCAAATAATTTTCAACGTAGTGGTTAATTGAAAAGCTCTGCGGCATACTTCTTGGAACAAGCCAGTTACCTGTTCCCACGCAAAGAGGAGTATATAGAACCATGGTGCATTTCCAGCTGATGAAGTAAAGGATTATTAAAGGAACGGGATGACCATGGGGATCATCGTTAATTCTCTGAAACAGAATCTGCCCTTTTCACCTGCCAAACACATGCCCACTTCTCCACTCTAGGGATAATAAAAACTAACCAGCGAAATGACAGAGGGCCTGACCCCCGCATCCACATCGACCACACACACACAAAAAAAACCGTACCCTCCAGCTACTAATTATAATGCTAACTTGCAAAATGTCCCTGCATTTTAAAACAATGGAAAAATGCTGGTGGGATGATACTTAGAAGAATGGCTTCTTGTCAGTCTCCACTAACAAAAATAGGCAACACCAAGTCAGCTACTCCTCAGCATAGTTATGTCCGTCGCAGCCTTCTTGGGTTTCAGAAGGCACAAACAAAGGTTCTCACAATTATGGTGAAACGCTGAACACCTGCAAATAATTTTCAACGTAGTGGTTAATTGAAAAGCTCTGCGGCATACTTCTTGGAACAAGCCAGTTACCTGTTCCCACGCAAAGAGGAGTATATAGAACCATGGTGGATTTCCAGCTGATGAAGTAAAGGGTTATTAAAGAACGGGATGACCATGGGGATCTTCGTTAATTCTGTGAAACAGAATCCCCCCTTTTCACCTGCCAAACACATGCCCACTTCTCCTCTCTGGGGATAATAAAAACTAACCAGCGAACTGACAGAGGGCCTGACCCCCCCATCCACATCGACCACACACACACAAAAAAAAGCGTACCCTCCAGCTACTAATTATAATGCTAACTTGTAAAATGTCCCTGCATTTTAAAACAATGGAAAAATGCTGGTGGGATGATACTTAGAAGAATGGCTTCTTGTCAGTCTCCACTAACACAAATAGGCAACACCAAGTCAGCTACCCCTCAGCATAGTTATGTCCGTCGCAGCCTTCTTGGGTTTCAGGAGGGACATACAAACGTTATCAAAATTATGGTGAAACGCTGAAAACCTGCAAATAATTTTCAACGTACTGGTTAATTTGAAAACTCTCCAGCATAATTCTTGGAACAAGCCAGGTACCTGTGCCCACGCATAGAAGAGTATATAGAAACATGGTGGAATCCCAGCTGATGAAGCAAAGGATTCTTAAAGGAATGAGATGACCAAGCGGATCCTGTTTAATTCTCTGAAACAGAATCCGCACTTTTCACCTGCCAAACACATGCCCACTACTCTTCTCTGGGGATAATAAAAACAAACCAGCGATCTGACAGAGGGCCTGAACACCCATCCTGACCGACCCCACAAAACAAAAAAGGACCCTCCAGCTACTAATTATAATGCCAATTTGCAAAATTTCCCTACATTTTTAAACAATGGAGAAATGATGGTGGGATGATACTTAGAAGAATGGCTTCTTGTCAGTCTCCACTGACAAAAATAGGCAACACCAAGTCAGCTACGCCTCAGCATAGTTATGTCCGTAGCAGCCATATTTGGTTTCAGTAGGCACATACACACGTTATCACAATTATGGTGAAACGCTGAAAACCTGCAAAGGATTGTCAACATACTGGTTCATTCAAAAGCTCTGAGGCACACTTCTTGGAACTAGCCAGTTTCCTGTGCCCACGCATAGACAAGTATATAGAACCATGGTGGATTCCCAGCTCATGAAGCAAAGGATTGTTAAAGGAACGGGATTACCATGCGGATCCTGTTTAATTCTCTGAAACAGATCCGCAGTTTTCACCTGCCATACTAATACCCACTTCTCCTCTCTGGGGATAATAAAAACCAACCGGGGAACTGACAGAGGGCCTGACCAACACATCCACACCGAACACACAGGATAAAAAAAAAAAAAAACACCGTAGCCTCCAGCTACTAATTATAATGCTAACTTGCAAAATTTCCCTGCATTTTAAAACAATGGAAAAATGGTGGTGGGATGATACTTAGAAGAATGGCTTCTTGTCAGTCTCCACTAACAAAAATAGGCAACACCATGTCAGCTACTCCTCAGGATACTTATGTCCGTCGCAGCCTTCTAAGGTTTCAGGAGGCACAAACAAAGGTTCTCACAATTATGGTAAAACGCTGAACACCTGCAAGTAATTTTCAACGTAGTGGTTAATTGAAAAGCTCTGCGGCATACTACTTGGAACAAGGCAGTTACCTGTTCCCACGCAAAGAGGAGTATATAGAACCATGGTGGATTTCCAGCTGATGAAGTAAAGGATTATTAAAGCAACGGGATGACCATGGGGATCATCGTTAATTCTCTGAAACAGAATCCGCCCTTTTCACCTGCCAAACACATGCCCACTTCTCCTCTCTGGGGATAATAAAAACTAACCAGCGAACTGACAGAGGGCCTGACCCCCCCCCATCCACATCGACCACACACACACAAAAAAAACGTACCCTCCAGCTACTAATTATAATGCTAACTTGCAAAATGTCCCTGCATTTTAAAACAATGGAAAAATGCTGGTGGGATGATACTTAGAAGAATGGCTTCTTGTCAGTCTCCACTAACACAAATAGGCAACACCAAGTCAGCTACCCCTCAGCATAGTTATGTCCGTCGCAGCCTTCTTGGGTTTCAGGAGGGACATACAAACGTTATCAAAATTATGGTGAAACGCTG
The DNA here is from genome assembly GCF_041146395.1 of Eulemur rufifrons. Lineage (NCBI taxonomy): Eukaryota > Metazoa > Chordata > Mammalia > Primates > Lemuridae > Eulemur > Eulemur rufifrons. Next base: position 3,443,644 of record NC_091001.1, read on the forward strand.
AAAACCTGCAAATAATTTTCAACGTACTGGTTAATTTGAAAACTCTCCAGCATAATTCTTGGAACAAGCCAGGTACCTGTGCCCACGCATAGAAGAGTATATAGAAACATGGTGGAATCCCAGCTGATGAAGCAAAGGATTCTTAAAGGAATGAGATGACCAAGCGGATCCTGTTTAATTCTCTGAAACAGAATCCGCACTTTTCACCTGCCAAACACATGCCCACTACTCTTCTCTGGGGATAATAAAAACAAACCAGCGATCTGACAGAGGGCCTGAACACCCATCCTGACCGACCCCACAAAACAAAAAAGTACCCTCCAGCTACTAATTATAATGCCAATTTGCAAAATTTCCCTACATTTTTAAACAATGGAGAAATGATGGTGGGATGATACTTAGAAGAATGGCTTCTTGTCAGTCTCCACTGACAAAAATAGGCAACACCAAGTCAGCTACGCCTCAGCATAGTTATGTCCGTAGCAGCCATATTTGGTTTCAGTAGGCACATACACACGTTATCACAATTATGGTGAAACGCTGAAAACCTGCAAAGGATTGTCAACATACTGGTACATTGAAAAGCTCTGAGGCACACTTCTTGGAACTAGCCAGTTTCCTGTGCCCACGCATAGACAAGTATATAGAACCATGGTGGATTCCCAGCTCATGAAGCAAAGGATTGTTAAAGGAACGGGATTACCATGCGGATCCTGTTTAATTCTCTGAAACAGATCCGCAGTTTTCACCTGCCATACTAATACCCACTTCTCCTCTCTGGGGATAATAAAAACCAACCGGGGAACTGACAGAGGGCCTGACCAACACATCCACACCGAACACACAGGATAAAAAAAAAAAAAAAACACCGTAGCCTCCAGCTACTAATTATAATGCTAACTTGCAAAATTTCCCTGCATTTTAAAACAATGGAAAAATGGTGGTGGGATGATACTTAGAAGAATGGCTTCTTGTCAGTCTCCACTAACAAAAATAGGCAACACCATGTCAGCTACTCCTCAGCATACTTATGTCCGTCGCAGCCTTCTAAGGTTTCAGGAGGCACAAACAAAGGTTCTCACAATTATGGTAAAACGCTGAACACCTGCAAGTAATTTTCAACGTAGTGGTTAATTGAAAAGCTCTGCGGCATACTACTTGGAACAAGGCAGTTACCTGTTCCCACGCAAAGAGGAGTATATAGAACCATGGTGGATTTCCAGCTGATGAAGTAAAGGATTATTAAAGCAACGGGATGACCATGGGGATCATCGTTAATTCTCTGAAACAGAATCCGCCCTTTTCACCTGCCAAACACATGCCCACTTCTCCTCTCTGGGGATAATAAAAACTAACCAGCGAACTCACAGAGGGCCTGACCCCCCCCCCCATCCACATCGACCACACACACAAAAAAAAAACGTACCCTCCAGCTACTAATTATAATGCTAACTTGCAAAATGTCCCTGCATTTTAAAACAATGGAAAAATGCTGGTGGGATGATACTTAGAAGAATGGCTTCTTGTCAGTCTCCACTAACACAAATAGGCAACACCAAGTCAGCTACCCCTCAGCATAGTTATGTCCGTCGTAGCCTTCTTGGGTTTCAGGAGGGACATACAAACGTTATCAAAATTATGGTGAAACGCTGAAAACCTGCAAATAATTTTCAACGTACTGGTTAATTTGAAAACTCTCCAGCATAATTCTTGGAACAAGCCAGGTACCTGTGCCCACGCATAGAAGAGTATATAGAAACATGGTGGAATCCCAGCTGATGAAGCAAAGGATTCTTAAAGGAATGAGATGACCAAGCGGATCCTGTTTAATTCTCTGAAATAGAATCCGCACTTTTCACCTGCCAAACACATGCCCACTACTCTTCTCTGGGGATAATAAAAACAAACCAGCGATCTGACAGAGGGCCTGAACACCCATGCTGACCGACCCCACAAAACAAAAAAATACCCTCCAGCTACTAATTATAATGCCAATTTGCAAAATTTCCCTACATTTTTAAACAATGGAGAAATGATGGTGGGATGATACTTAGAAGAATGGCTTCTTCTCAGTCTCCACTGACAAAAATAGGCAACACCAAGTCAGCTACGCCTCAGCATAGTTATGTCCGTAGCAGCCATATTTGGTTTCAGTAGGCACATACACACGTTATCACAATTATGGTGAAACGCTGAAAACCTGCAAAGGATTGTCAACATACTGGTTCATTGAAAAGCTCTGAGGCACACTTCTTGGAACTAGCCAGTTTCCTGTGCCCACGCATAGACAAGTATATAGAACCATGGTGGATTCCCAGCTCATGAAGCAAAGGATTGTTAAAGGAACGGGATTACCATGCGGATCCTGTTTAATTCTCTGAAACAGATCCGCAGTTTTCACCTGCCATACTAATACCCACTTCTCCTCTCTGGGGATAATAAAAACCAACCGGGGAACTGACAGAGGGCCTGACCAACACATCCACACCGAACACACAGGATAAAAAAAAAAAAAAAAACACCGTAGCCTCCAGCTACTAATTATAATGCTAACTTGCAAAATTTCCCTGCATTTTAAAACAATGGAAAAATGGTGGTGGGATGATACTTAGAAGAATGGCTTCTTGTCAGTCTCCACTAACAAAAATAGGCAACACCATGTCAGCTACTCCTCAGCATACTTATGTCCGTCGCAGCCTTCTAAGGTTTCAGGAGGCACAAACAAAGGTTCTCACAATTATGGTAAAACGCTGAACACCTGCAAGTAATTTTCAATGTAGTGGTTAATTGAAAAGCTCTGCGGCATACTTCTTGGAACAAGCCAGTTACCTGTTCCCATGCAAAGAGGGGTATATAGATCCATGGTGGATTTCCAGCTGATGAAGTAAAGGATTATTAAAGGAACGGGATGACCATGGGGATCATCGTTAATTCTCTGAAACAGAATCCGCCCTTTTCTCCTGCCAAACACATGCCCACTTCTCCTCTCTGGGGATAATAAAAACTAACCAGCGAACTGACAGAGGGCCTGACCCCCCCATCTACATCGACCACACACACACAAAAAAACCGTAACCTCCACCTACTAATTATAATGCTAACTTGCAAAATTTCCCTGCATTTTAAAACAATGGAAAAATGGTGGTGGGATGATACTTAGAAGAATGGCTTCTTGTCAGTCTCCACTAACAAAAATAGTCAACACCAAGTCAGCTACTCCTCAGCATAGTTATGTCCGTCGCAGCCTTCTAGGGTTTCAGGAGGCACAAACAAAGGTTCTCACAATTATGGTAAAACGCTGAACACCTGCAAATAATTTTGAACGTAGTGGTTAATTGAAAAGCTCTGCGGCATACTTCTTGGAACAAGCCAGTTACCTGTTCCCATGCAAAGAGGGGTATATAGATCCATGGTGGATTTCCAGCTGATGAAGTAAAGGATTATTAAAGGAACGGGATGACCATGGAGATCATCGTTAATTCTCTGAAACAGAATCCGCCCTTTTCACCTGCCAAACACATGCCCACTTCTCCTCTCTGGGGATAATAAAAACTAACAAGTGAACTGACAGTGGGCCTGACCCCCTCCATCCACATCGACCACACACAAAAAAAAAAACCGTACCCTCCAGCTACTAATTATAATGCTAACTTGCAAAATTTCCCTGCATTTTAAAACAATGGAAAAATGGTGGTGGGATGATACTTAGAAGAATGGCTTCTTGTCAGTCTCCACTAACAAAAATAGGCAACACCAAGTCAGCTACTCCTCAGCATAGTTATGTCCGTCGCAGCCTTCTAGGGTTTCAGGAGGCACAAACAAAGGTTTTCACAATTATGGTAAAACGCTGAACACCTGCAAATAATTTTCAACGTAGTGGTTAATTGAAAAGCTCTGCGGCATACTTCTTGGAAAAGGCAGTTACCTGTTCCCACGCAAAGAGGAGTATAGAGAACCATGGTGGATTTCCAGCTGATGAAGTAAAGGATTATTAAAGGAACGGGATGACCATGGGGATCATCGTTAATTCTCTGAAACAGAATCCGCCCTTTTCACCTGCCAAACACATGCCCACTTCTCCTCTCTGGGGATAATAAAAACTAACCAGCGAACTGACAGAGGGCCTAACCCCCACCATCCACATCGACCACACAAAAAAAAAAACCGTACCCTCCAGCTACTAATTATAATGCTAACTTGCAAAATTTCCCTGCATTTTAAAACAATGGAAAAATGGTGGTGGGATCATACTTAGAAGAATGGCTTCTTGTCAGTCTCCACTAACAAAAATAGGCAACACCAAGTCAGCTACTCCTCAGCATAGCTATGTCCATCGCAGCCATCTTGGGTTTCAGAAGGCACAAACAAACGTTATCACAATTATGGTGAAACGCTGAACACCTGCAAATAATTTTCAACGTAGTGGTTAATTGAAAAGCTGTGCGGCATACTTCTTGGAACAAGGCAGTTACCTGTACCCACGCAAAGAGGAGTATATAGAACCATGGCGGATTTCCAGCTCATGAAGTAAAGGATTATTAAAGGAACGGGATGACCATGGGGATCATCGTTAATTCTCTGAAACAGAATCCGCCCTTTTCACCAGCCAAACACATGCCCACTTCTCCTCTCTGGGGATAATAAAAACTAACCAGCGAACTGACAGAGGGCCTGACCCCCACCATCCACATCGACCACACAAAAAAAAAAAAACCGTACCGTCCAGCTACTAATTATAATGCTAACTTGCAAAATTTCCCTGCATTTTAAAACAATGGAAAAATGGTGGTGGGATCATACTTAGAAGAGTGGCTTCTTGTCAGTCTCCACTAACAAAAATAGGCAACACCAAGTCAGCTACTCCTCAGCATAGTTATGTCCGTCGCAGCCTTCTTGGGTTTCAGTAGGGACATACAAACGTTATCAAAATTATGGTGAAACGCTGAAAACCTGCAAATAATTTTCAACGTACTGGTTAATTTGAAAACTCTCCAGCATAATTCTTGGAACAAACCAGGTACCTGTGCCCACGCATAGAGGAGTATATAGAAACATGGTGGAATCCCAGCTGATGAAGCAAAGGATTCTTAAAGGAATGAGATGACCATGGGGATCCTGTTTAATTCTCTGAAACAGAGTCCGCACTTTTCACCTGCCATACACATGCCCACTACTCTTCTCTGGGGATAATAAAAACAAACCAGCGATCTCACAGAGGGCCTGAACACCCATCCTGACCGACCCCACAAAACAAAAAAGTACCCTCCAGCTACTAATTATAATGCCAATTTGCAAATTTCCCTGCATTTTTAAACAATGGAGAAATGATGGTGGGATGATACTTAGAAGAATGGCTTCTTGTCAGTCTCCACTGACAAAAATAGGCAACACCAAGTCAGCTACGCCTCAGCATAGTTATGTCCGTAGCAGCCATATTTGGTTTCAGTAGGCACATACACACGTTATCACAATTATGGTGAAACGCTGAAAACCTGCAAAGGATTGTCAACATACTGGTTAATTGAAAAGCTCTGAGGCATACTTCTTGGAACTAGCCAGTTTCCTGTGCCCACGCATAGACAAGTATATAGAACCATGGTGGATTCCCAGCTCATGAAGCAAAGGATTGTTAAAGGAACGGGATTACCATGCGGATCCTGTTTAATTCTCTGAAACAGATCCGCAGTTTTCACCTGCCATACTAATACCCACTTCTCCTCTCTGGGGATAATAAAAACCAACCGGGGAACTGACAGAGGTCCTGACCAACACATCCACACCGACCCCACAGAAAAAAAAAAAAAAAAACACCGTAGCCTCCAGCTACTAATTATAATGCTAACTTGCAAAATTTCCCTGCATTTTAAAACAATGGAAAAATGGTAGTGGGATGATACTTAGAAGAATGGCTTCTTGTCAGTCTCCACTAACAAAAATAGGCAACACCAAGTCAGCTACTCCTCAGCATAGTTATGTCCGTCGCAGCCTTCTTGGGTTTGAGGAGGCACAAACAAAGGTTCTCACATTTATGGTGAAACGCTGAACACCTGCAAATAATTTTCAATGTAGTGGTTAATTGAAAAGCTCTGCGGCATACTTCTTGGAACAAGGCAGTTACCTGATCCCACGCAAAGAGGAGTATATAGAACCATGGTGGATTTCCAGCTGATGAAGTAAAGGATTATTAAAGGAACGGGATGACCATGGGGATCATCGTTAATTCTCTGAAACAGAATCCGCCCTTTTCACCTGCCAAACACATGCCCACTTCTCCTCTCTGAGGATAATAAAAACTAACCAGCGAACTGACAGAGGGCCTGACCCCCCCATCCACATCGACCACACACACAAAAAAAAAAAACCGTACCCTCCAGCTACTAATTATAATGCTAACTTCCAAAATTTCCCTGCATTTTAAAACAATGGAAAAATGGTGGTGGGATGATACTTAGAAGAATGGCTTCTTGTCAGTCTCCACTAACAAAAATAGGCAACACCAAGTCAGCTACTCCTCAGCATAGCTATGTCCATCGCAGCCATCTTGGGTTTCAGAAGGCACAAACAAACGTTATCACAATTATGGTGAAACGCTGAACACCTGCAAATAATTTTCAACGTAGTGGATAATTGAAAAGCTCTGCGGCATACTTCTTGGAACAAGGCAGTTACCTGTACCCACGCAAAGAGGAGTATATAGAACCATGGCGGATCTCCAGCTGATGAAGTAAAGGATTATTAAAGGAACGGGATGACCATGGGGATCATCGTTAATTCTCTGAAACAGAATCCGCCCTTTTCACCTGCCAAACACATGCCCACTTCTCCTCTCTGGGGATAATAAAAACTAACCAGCGAACTGACAGAGGGCCTGACCCCCACCATCCACATCGACCACACACAAAAAAAAAAACCGTACCCTCCAGCTACTAATTATAATGCTAACTTGCAAAATTTCCCTACATTTTGAAACAATGGAAAAATGGTGGTGGGATGATACTTAGAAGAATGGCTTCTTGTCAGTCTCCACTAACAAAAATAGGCAACACCAAGTCAGCTACTCCTCAGCATAGCTATGTCCATCGCAGCCATCTTGGGTTTCAGAAGGCACAAACAAACGTTATCACAATTATGGTGAAACGCTGAACACCTGCAAATAATTTTCAACGTAGTGGTTAATTGAAAAGCTGTGCGGCATACTTCTTGGAACAAGGCAGTTACCTGTACCCACGCAAAGAGGAGTATATAGAACCATGGCGGATTTCCAGCTCATGAAGTAAAGGATTATTAAGGGAACGGGATGTCCATGGGGATCATCGTTAATTCTCTGAAACAGAATCCGCCCTTTTCACCTGCCAAACACATGCCCACTTCTCCTCTCTGAGGATAATAAAAACTAACCAGCGAACTGACAGAGGGCCTGACTCCCCCATCCACATCGACCACACACACAAAAAAAAAAAAACCGTACCCTCCAGCTACTAATTATAATGCTAACTTGCAAAATTTCCCTGCATTTTAAAACAATGGAAAAATGGTGGTGGGATGATACTTAGAAGAATGGCTTCTTGTCAGTCTCCACTAACAAAAATAGGCAACACCATGTCAGCTACTCCTCAGCATAGCTATGTCCATCGCAGCCATCTTGGGTTTCAGAAGGCACAAACAAACGTTATCACAATTATGTTAAACGCTGAACACCTGGAAATAATTTTCAACGTAGTGGATAATTGAAAAGCTCTGCGGCATACTTCTTGGAACAAGGCAGTTACCTGTACCCACGCAAAGAGGAGTATATAGAACCATGGCGGATTTCCAGCTGATGAAGTAAAGGATTATTAAAGGAACGGGATGACCATGGGGATCATCGTTAATTCTCTGAAACAGAATCCGCCCTTTTCACCTGCCAAACACATGCCCACTTCTCCTCTCTGGGGATAATAGAAACTAACCAGCGAACTGACAGAGGGCCTGACCCCCACCATCCACATCGACCACACACAAAAAAAAAAACCGTACCCTCCAGCTACTAATTATAATGCTAACTTGCAAAATTTCCCTGCATTTTAAAACAATGGAAAAATGGTGGTGGGATGATACTTAGAAGAATGGCTTCTTGTCAGTCTCCACTAACAAAAATAGGCAACACCAAGTCAGCTACTCCTCAGCATAGCTATGTCCATCGCAGCCATCTTGGGTTTCAGAAGGCACAAACAAACGTTATCACAATTATGGTGAAACGCTGAACACCTGCAAATAATTTTCAACGTAGTGGTTAATTGAAAAGCTGTGCGGCATACTTCTTGGAACAAGGCAGTTACCAGTACCCACGCAAAGAGGAGTATATAGAACCATGGCGGATTTCCAGCTCATGAAGTAAAGGATTATTAAAGGAACGGGATGACCATGGGGATCATCGTTAATTCTCTGAAACAGAATCCGCCCTTTTCACCTGCCAAACACATGCCCACTTCTCCTCTCTGGGGTTAATAATAACTAACCAGCGAACTGACAGAGGGCCTGACCCCCCCATCCACCTCGACCACACACACACAAAAAAAAAAACTGTACCCTCCAGCTACTAATTATAATGCTAACTTGCAAAATTTCCTACATTTTAAAACAATGGATGAATGGTGGTGGGATCATACTTAGAAGAATGGCTTCTTGTCTGTCTCCAGTAACAAAAATAAGCAACACCAAGTCAGCTACGCCTCAGCATAGTTATGTCCGTCGCAGCCTTCTTGGGTTTCAGGAGGCACAAACACACGTTATCACAATTATGGTGAAACGCTGAACACCTGCAAATAATGTTCAACGTACTGGTTAATTGAAAAGCTCTGCGGCATACTTCTTGGAACAAGCCAGTTACCTGTTCCAACGCAAACAAGAGTATATAGAACCATGGAGGATTTCCAGCTGATGAAGTAAAGGATTATTAAAGGAACGGGATGACCATGGGGATCATCGTTAATTCTCTGAAACAGAATCCGCCCTTTTCACCTGCCAAACACATGCCCACTTCTCCTCTCTGAGGATAATAAAAACTAACCAGCGAACTGACAGAGGGCCTGACCCCCCCATCCACATCGACCACACACACAAAAAAAAAAAACCGTACCCTCCAGCTACTAATTATAATGCTAACTTCCAAAATTTCCCTGCATTTTAAAACAATGGAAAAATGGTGGTGGGATGATACTTAGAAGAATGGCTTCTTGTCAGTCTCCACTAACAAAAATAGGCAACACCAAGTCAGCTACTCCTCAGCATAGCTATGTCCATCGCAGCCATCTTGGGTTTCAGAAGGCACAAACAAACGTTATCACAATTATGGTGAAACGCTGAACACCTGCAAATAATTTTCAACGTAGTGGATAATTGAAAAGCTCTGCGGCATACTTCTTGGAACAAGGCAGTTACCTGTACCCACGCAAAGAGGAGTATATAGAACCATGGCGGATCTCCAGCTGATGAAGTAAAGGATTATTAAAGGAACGGGATGACCATGGGGATCATCGTTAATTCTCTGAAACAGAATCCGCCCTTTTCACCTGCCAAACACATGCCCACTTCTCCTCTCTGGGGATAATAAAAACTAACCAGCGAACTGACAGAGGGCCTGACCCCCACCATCCACATCGACCACACACAAAAAAAAAAACCGTACCCTCCAGCTACTAATTATAATGCTAACTTGCAAAATTTCCCTACATTTTGAAACAATGGAAAAATGGTGGTGGGATGATACTTAGAAGAATGGCTTCTTGTCAGTCTCCACTAACAAAAATAGGCAACACCAAGTCAGCTACTCCTCAGCATAGCTATGTCCATCGCAGCCATCTTGGGTTTCAGAAGGCACAAACAAACGTTATCACAATTATGGTGAAACGCTGAACACCTGCAAATAATTTTCAACGTAGTGGATAATTGAAAAGCTCTGCGGCATACTTCTTGGAACAAGCCAGTTACCTGTTCCAACGCAAACAAGAGTATATAGAACCATGGAGGATTTCCAGCTGATGAAGTAAAGGATTATTAAAGGAACGGGATGACCATGGGGATCATCGTTAATTCTCTGAAACAGAATCCGCCCTTTTCACCTGCCAAACACATGCCCACTTCTCCTCTCTGGGGATAATAAAAACTAACCAGCGAACTGACAGAGGGCCTGACCCCCCCATCCACATCGACCACACACAAAAAAAAAAAAAAACCGTACCCTCCAGCTACTAATTATAATGCTAACTTGCAAAATTTCCCTGCATTTTAAAACAATGGAAAAATGGTGGTGAGATCATACTTAGAAGAATGGCTTCTTGTCTGTCTCCACTAACAAAAATAGGCAACACCAAGTCAGCTACTGCTCAGCATAGTTATGTCCGTCGCAGCCTTCTTCGGTTTCAGGAGGGACATACAAACGTTATCAAAATTATGGTGAAACGATGAAAACCTGCAAATAATTTTCAACGTACTGGTTAATTTGAAAACTCTCCAGCATACTTCTTGGAACAAGCCAGGTACCTGTGCCCACGCATAGAGGAGTATATAGAAACATGGTGGAATCCCAGCTGATGAAGCAAAGGATTCTTAAAGGAATCAGATGACCATGGGGATCCTGTTTAATTCTCTCAAACAGAATCCGCACTTTTCACCTGCCAAACACATGCCCACTACTATTCTCTGGGGATAATAAAAACAAACCAGCGATCTGACAGAGGGCCTGAACACCCATCCTGACCGACCCCACAAAACAAAAAAGTACCCTCCAGCTACTAATTATAATGCCAATTTGCAAAATTTCCCTGCATTTTTAAACAATGGAGAAATGATGGTGGGATGATACTTAGAAGAATGGCTTCTTGTCAGTCTCCACTGACACAAATAGGCAACACCAAGTCAGCTACGCCTCAGCATACTTATGTCCGTAGCAGCCATATTTGGTTTCAGTAGGCACATACACACGTTATCACAATTATGGTGAAACGCTGAAAACCTGCAAAGGATTGTCAACATACTGGTTAATTGAAAAGCTCTGAGGCATACTTCTTGGAACAAGCCAGTTTCCTGTGCCCACGCATAGAAAAGTATATAGAACCGTGGTGGATTCCCAGCTCATGATCAAAGGATTCTTAAAGGAACGGGATTACCATGCGGATCCTGTTTAATTCTCTGAAACAGATCCGCAGTTTTCACCTGCCATACTAATACCAACTTCTCCTCTCTGGGTATAACAAAAACCAACTGGGGAACTGACAGAGGGCCTGACCAACACATCCACACCGACCCCACGGGAAAAAAAAAAAAAAAAAAAACACCGTAGCCTCCTGCTAATAATTATAATGCTAACTTGCAAAATTTTCCTGCATTTTTAAACAATGGAAAAATGATGGTTAGATGATACTTACAAGAATGGATTCTTGTCAGTCTCCACTAACAAAAATAGGCAAAACCAAGTCAGCTACGCCTCAGCATAGTTATGTCCGTCGCAGCCTTCTTGGGTTTCAGGAGGCACAAACAAACGTTATCACAATTATGGTGAAACGCTGAACACCTGCAAATAATTTTCAACGTACTGGTTAATTGAAAAGCTCTGTGGCATACTTCTTGGAGCAAGGCAGTTACCTGTTCCCACGCAAAGAGGAGTATAGAGAACCATGGTGGATTTCCAGCTGATGAAGTAAAGGATTATTAAAGGAACGGGATGACCATGGGGATCATCGTTACTTCTCTGAAACAGAATCCGCCCTTTTCACCTGCCAAACACATGCCCACTTCTCCTCTCTGGGGATAATAAAAACTAACCAGCGAACTGACAGAGGGCATGACCCCCACCATCCACATCGACCACACACAAAAAAAACCCGTACCCTCCAGCTACTAATTATAATGCTAACTTGCAAAATTTCCCTGCATTTTAAAACAATGGAAAAATGGGGGTGGGATGATACTTAGAAGAAGGGCTTCTTGTCAGTCTCCACTAACAAAAATAGGCAACACCAAGTCAGCTACTCCTCAGCATAGTTATGTCCGTCGTAGCCTTCTTGGGTTTCAGGAGGCACAAACAAAGGTTCTCACAATTATGGTGAAACGCTGAACACCTGCAAATAATTTTCAACGTAGTGGTTAATTGAAAAGCTCTGCGGCATACTTCTTGGAACAAGGCAGTTACCTGTACCCACGCAAAGAGGAGTATATAGAACCATGGCGGATTTCCAGCTGATGAAGTAAAGGATTATTAAAGGAACGGGATGACCATGGGGATCATCGTTAATTCTCTGAAACAGAATCCGCCCTTTTCACCTGCCAAACACATGCCCACTTCTCCTCTCTGGCGATAATAAAAACTAACCAGCGAACTGACAGAGGGCCTGACCCCCACCATCCACATCGACTACACAAAAAAAAAAAAACCGTACCCTCCAGCTACTAATTATAATGCTAACTTGCAAAATTTCCCTGCATTTTAAAACAATGGAAAAATGGTGGTGGGATCATACTTAGAAGAATGGCTTCTTGTCTGTCTCCACTAATAAAAATAGGCAACACCAAGTCAGCTACTCCTCAGCATAGTTATCTCCGTCGCAACCTTCTTGGGTTTCAGGAGGGACATACAAACGTTATCAAAATTATGGTGAAACGCTGAAGACCTGCAAATAATTTTCAACGTAGTAGTTAATTGAAAAGCTCTGCGATATACTTCTTGGAACAAGCCAGTTACCTGTTCCCACGCAAAGAGGAGTATATAGAACCATGGTGGAATCCCAGCTGATGAAGCAAAGGATTCTTAAAGGAATGAGATGACCATGCGGATCCTGTTTAATTCTCTGAAACAGAATCCGTACTTTTCACCTGCCAAACACATGCCCACTACTCTTATCTGGGGATAATAAAAACAAACCAGTGATCTGACAGAGGGCCTGAACACCCATCCTGACCGACCCCACAAAACAAAAAAGTACCCTCCAGCTACTAATTATAATGCCAATTTGCAAAATTTCCCTGCATTTTTTAAACAATGGAGAAATGATGGTGGGATGATACTTAGAAGAATGGCTTCTTGTCAGTCTCCACTGACAAAAATAGGCAACACCAAGTCAGCTACGCCTCAGCATAGTTATGTCCGTAGCAGCCATATTTGGTTTCAGTAGGCACATACACACGTTATCACAATTATGGTGAAACGCTGAAAACCTGCAAAGGATTGTCAACATACTGGTTAATTGAAAAGCTCTGAGGCATACTTCTTGGAACTAGCCAGTTTCCTGTGCCCACGCATAGACAAGTATATAGAACCATGGTAGATTCCCAGCTCATGAAGCAAAGGATTCTTAAAGGAACGGGATTACCATGCGGATCCTGTTTAATTCTCTGAAACAGATCCGCAGTTTTCACCTGCCATACTAATAACCACTTCTCCTCACTGGGGATAATAAAAACCAACCGGGGAACTGACAGAGGGCCTGACCAACACATCCACACCGACCTCACAAGAGAAAAAAAAAAAAAAAAACCGTAGCCTCCAGCTACTAATTATAATGCTAACTTGCAAAATTTTCCAGCCTTTTTAAACAATGGAAAAATGATGGTGAGATGATACTTACAAGAATGGATTCTTGTCAGTCTCCACTAACAAAAATAGGCAAACCCAAGTCAGCTACGCCTCAGCATAGTTATGTCCATCTCAGCCTTTTTGGGTTTCAGGAGGCACAAACAAACGTTATCACAATTATGGTGAAACGCTGAACACCTGCAAATAATTTTCAACGTAGTGGTTAATTGAAAAGCTCTGCGGCATACTTCTTGGAACAAGCCAGTTACCTGTTCCCACGCAAAGAGTAGTATATAGAACCATGGTGGATTTCCAGCTGATGAAGTAAAGGATTATTAAAGGAACGGGATGACCATGGGGATCATCGTTAATTCTCTGAAACAGAATCCGCCCTTTTCACCTGCCAAACACATGCCCACTTCTCCTCTCTGGGGATAATAAAAATTAAACAGCGAACTGACAGAGGGCCTGACCCCCACCATCCACATCAACCACACACAAAAAAAAAACCGTACCCTCCAGCTACTAATTATAATGCTAACTTGCAAAATTTCCCTGCATTTTAAAACAATGGAAAAATGGTGGTGGGATGATACTCAGAAGAATGGCTTCTTGTCAGTCTCCACTAACAAAAATAGGCAACACCAAGTCAGCTACTCCTCAGCATAGTTATGTCCGTCGCAGCCTTCTTGGGTTTCAGGAGGCACAAACACACGTTATCAAAATTATGGTGAAACGCTGAAAACCTGCAAATAGTTTTCAACGTACTGGTTAATTTGAAAACTCTCCAGCATAATTCTTGTAACAGCCAGGTACCTGTGCCCACGCATAGAGGAGTATATAGAAACATGGTGGAATCCCAGCTGATGAAGCAAAGATTCTTAAAGGAATCAGATGACCATGCGGATCCTGTTTAATTCTCTCAAACAGAATCCGCACTTTTCACCTGCCAAACACATGCCCACTACTCTTCTCTGGGGATAATAAAAACAAACCAGCGATCTGACAGAGGGCCTGAACACCCATCCTGACCGACCCCACAAAACAAAAAAGTACCCTCCAGCTACTAATTATAATGCAAATTTGCAAAATTTCCCTGCGTTTTTAAACAATGGAGAAATGATGGTGGGATGATACTTAGAAGAATGGCTTCTTGTCAGTCTCCACTGACAAAAATAGGCAACACCAAGTCAGCTACGCCTCAGCATAGTTATGTCCGTAGCAGCCATATTTGGTTTCAGTAGGCACATACACACGTTATCACAATTATGGTGAAACGCTGAAAACCTGCAAAGGATTGTCAACATACTGGTTAATTGAAAAGCTCTGAGGCATACTTCTTGGAACAAGCCAGTTACCTGTTCCCACGCAAAGAGGAGTATATAGAACCATGGTGGATTCCCAGCTCATGAAGCAAAGGATTGTTAAAGGAACGGGATTACCATGCGGATCCTGTTTAATTCTCTGAAACAGATCCGCAGTTTTCACCTGCCATACTAATACCCACTTGTCCTCTCTGGGGATAATAAAAACAAACCAGCGAACTGACAAAGGGACTGACCAACACATCCACACCGACCCCACAGGAAAAAAAAAAAAAAAAAAACACCGTAGCCTCCAGCTACTAATTATAATGCTAACTTGCAAAATTTTCCTGCTTTTTTAAACAATGGAAAAATGATGGTGAGATGATAATTACAAGAATGGATTCTTGTCAGACTCCACTAACAAAAATAGGCAAAACCAAGTCAGCTACGCCTCAGCATAGTTATGTCCGTCGCAGCCTTCTTGGGTTTCAGGAGGCACAAACACACGTTATCACAATTATGGTGAAACGCTGAACACCTGCAAATAATTTTCAACGTACTGGTTAATTGAAAAGCTCTGAGGCATACTTCTTGGAACTAGCCAGTTTCCTGTGCCCACGCATAGACAAATATATAGAACCATGGTGGATTTCCAGCTGATGAAGTAAAGGATTGTTAAAGGAACGGGATGACCATGGGTATCATCGTTAATTCTCTGAAACAGAATCCGCCCTTTTCACCTGCCAAACACATGCCCACTTCTCCTCTCTGGGGATAATAAAAACTAACCAGCGAACTGACAGAGGGCCTGACACCCACATCCACATCGACCACACACACAAAAAAAAAACCGTACCCTCCAGCTACTAATTATAATGCTAACTTGCAAAATTTCCCTGCATTTTAAAACAATGGAAAAATGGTGGTGGGATGATACTTAGAAGAATGGCTTCTTGTCTGTCTCCACTAACAAAAATAGGCAACACCAAGTCAGCTACTCCTCAGCATAGTTATGTCCGTCGCAGCCTTCTTGGGTTTCAGGAGGCACA
Source organism: Eulemur rufifrons (assembly GCF_041146395.1). Lineage (NCBI taxonomy): Eukaryota > Metazoa > Chordata > Mammalia > Primates > Lemuridae > Eulemur > Eulemur rufifrons. The sequence goes on from NC_091001.1 coordinate 3,459,549, forward strand.
AACAAAGGTTCTCACAATTATGGTGAAACGCTGAACCCTGCGAATAATTTTCAACGTAGTGGTTAATTGAAAAGCTCTGCGGCATACTTCTTGGAACAAGGCAGTTACCTGTTCCCACGCAAAGAGGAGTATAGAGAACCATGGTGGATTTCCAGCTGATGAAGTAAAGGATTATTAAAGGAACGGGATGACCATGGGGATCATCGTTAATTCTCTGAAACAGAATCCGCCCTTTTAACCTGCCAAACACATGCCCACTTCTCCTCTCTGGGGATAATAAAAACTAACCAGCGAACTGACAGAGGGCCTGACCCCCCCATCCACATCGACAACACAAAAAAAAAAAAAACCGTACCCTCCAGCTACAAATTATAATGCTAACTTGCAAAATTTCCCTGCATTTTAAAACAATGGAAAAATGGTGGTGGGATGATACTTAGAAGAATGGCTTCTTGTCAGTCTCCACTAACAAAAATAGGCAACACCAAGTCAGCTACTCCTCAGCATAGCTATGACCATCGCAGCCTTCTTGGGTTTCAGGAGGCACAAACAAACGTTATCACAATTATGGTGGAACGCTGAACACCTGCAAATAATTTTCAACCTACTGGTTAATTTAAAAGCTCTGCGGCATACTTCTTGGAACAAGCCAGTTACCTCTTCCCACGCAAAGAGGAGTATATAGAACCATGGTGGATTTCCAGCTGATGAAGTAAAGGATTATTAAAGGAACGGGATGACCATGGGGATCATCGTTAATTCTCTGAAACAGAATCCGCCCTTTTCACCTGCCAAACACATGCCCACTTCTCCTCTCTGAGGATAATAAAAACTAACCAGCGAACTGACAGAGGGCCTGACCCCCCCCATCTACATCGACCACACACAAAAAAAAAAACCGTACCCTCCAGCTACTAATTATAAAGCTAACTTGCAAAATTTCCCTGCATTTTAAAACAATGGAAAAATGGTGGTGGGATCATACTTAAAAGAATGGCTTCTTGTCTGTCTCTACTAACAAAAATAGGCAACACCAAGTCAGCTACTCCTCAGAATAGTTATGTCTGTCGCAGACTTCTTGGGTTTCAGGAGGGACATGCAAACGTTATCAAAATTATGGTGAAACGCTGAAAACCTGCAAATAATTTTCAACGTACTGGTTAATTTGAAAACTCTCCAGCATAATTCTTGGAACAAGCCAGGTACCTGTGCCCACACATAGAGGAGTATATAGAAACATGGTGGAATCCCAGCTGATGAAGCAAAGGATTCTTAAAGGAATGAGATGACCATGCGGATCCTGTTTAATTCTCTGAAACAGAATCCGCACTTTTCACCTGCCAAACACATGCCCACTACTCTTCTCTGGGGATAATAAAAACAAACCAGCGATCTGACAGAGGGCCTGAACACCCATCCTGACCGACCCCACAAAACAAAAAAGTACCCTCCAGCTACTAATTATAATGCCAATTTGCAAAATTTCCCTGCATTTTTAAACAATGGAGAAATGATGGTGGGATGATACTTAGAAGAATGGCTTCTTCTCAGTCTCCACTGACAAAAATAGGCAACACCAAGTCACCTACGCCTCAGCATAGTTATGTCCGTAGCAGCCATATTTGGTTTCAGTAGGCACATACACACGTTATCACAATTATGGTGAAACGCTGAAAACCTGCAAAGGATTGTCAACATACTGGTTCATTGAAAAGCTCTGAGGCATACTTCTTGGAACTAGCCAGTTTCCTGTGCCCACGCATAGACAAGTATATAGAACCATGGTGGATTCCCAGTTCATGAAGCAAAGGATTCTTAAAGGAACGGGATTACCATGCAGATCCTGTTTAATTCTCTGAAACAGATCCGCAGTTTTCACCTGCCATACTAATACCCACTTGTCCTCTCTGGGAATAATAAAAACCAACCGGGGAACTGACAGAGGGCCTGACCAACACATCCACACCGACCCCACAGGAAAAAAAAAAAAAAAAACACCGTAGCCTCCAGCTACTAATTATAATGCTAACTTGCAAAATTTTCCTGCATTTTTAAACAATGGAAAAATGATGGTGAGATAATACTTACAAGATTGGATTCTTGTCAGTCTCCACTAACAAAAATAGGCAAAACCAAGTCAGATACGCCTCAGCATAGTTATGTCCGTCGCAGCCTTCTTGGGTTTCAGGAGGCACAAACAAACGTTATCACAATTATGGTGAAACGCTGAACACCTGCAAATTATTTTCAATGTAGTGGTTAATTGAAAAGCTCTGCGGCATACTTCTTGGAACAAGCCAGTTACCTGTTCCCACGCAAAGAGGAGTATATAGAACCATGGTGGATATCCAGCTGATGAAGTAAAGGATTATTAAAGAAACGCGATGACCATGGGGATCATCGTTAATTCTCTGAAACAGAATCCGCCCTTTTCACCTGCCAAACACATGCCCATTTCTCCTCTCTGGGGATAATAAAAACTAACCAGCGAACTGACAGAGGGCCTGACCCCCACCATCCACATCGACCACACAAAAAAAAAAAACCGTACCCTCCAGCTACTAATTATAATGCAAACTTGCAAAATTTCCCTGCATTTTCAAACAATGGAAAAATGGTGGTGGGATGATACTTAGAAGAATGGCTTCTTGTCGGTCTCCACTAACAAAAATAGGCAACACCAAGTCAGCTACTCCTCAGCATAGTTATGTCCGTCGCAGCCTTCTTGGGTTTCAGGAGGCACAATCACACGTTATCACAATTACGGTGAAACGCTGAACTCCTGCAAATAATTTTCAACGTACTGGTTAATTGAAAAGCTCTGCGGCATACTTCTTGGAACAAGCCAGTTACCTGTTCCAACGCAAACAGGAGTATATAGAACCATGGTGGATTTCCAGCTGATGAAGTAAAGGATTATTAAAGGAACGGGATGACCATGGGGATCATCGTTAATTCTCTGAAACAGAATCCGCCCTTTTCACCTGCCAAACACATGCCCACTTCTCCTCCCTGGGGATAATAAAAACTAACCAGCGAACTGACAGAGGGCCTAACCCCCCCCCATCCACTTCGACCACACAAAAAAAAAAAAACGTATCCTCCAGCTACTAATTATAATGCTAACTTGCAAAATTTCCCTGCATTTTAAAACAATGGAAAAATGGTGGTGGGATCATACTTAGAAGAATGGCTTCTTGTCTGTCTCCACTAACAAAAATAGGCAACACCAAGTCAGCTACTCCTCAGCATAGTTATGTCCGTCGCTGCATTCTTGGGTTTCAGGAGGGACATACAAACGTTATCAAAATTATGGTGAAACGCTGAAAACCTGCAAATAATTTTCAACGTAGTAGTTAATTTGAAAACTCTCCAGCAGAATTCTTGGAAAAAGCCAGGTACCTGTGCCCACGCATAGATGAGTATATAGAAACATGGTGGAATCCTAGCTGATGAAGCAAAGCATTCTTAAAGGAATCAGATGACCATGCGGATCCTGTTTAATTCTCTGAAACAGAATCTGCCCTTTTCACCTGCCAAACACATGCCCACTACTCTTCTCTGGGGATAATAAAAACAAACCACCGATTTGACAGAGGGCCTGAACACCCATCCTGACCGACCCCACAAAACAAAAAAGTACCCTCCAGCTACTAATTATAATGCCAATTTGCAAAATTTCCCTGCATTTTTAAACAATGGAGAAATGATGGTGGGATGATACTTAGAAGAATGGCTTCTTGTCAGTCTCCACTGACAAAAATAGGAAACACCAAGTCAGCTACGCCTCAGCATAGTTATGTCCGTAGCAGCCATATTTGGTTTCAGTAGGCATATACACACGTTATCACAATTATGGTGAAACGCTGAAAACCTGCAAAGGATTTTCAACATACTGGTTAATTGAAAAGCTCTGAGGCATACTTCTTGGAACTAGCCAGTTTCCTGTGCCCACGCATAGACAAGTATATGGAACCATGGTGGATTCCCAGCTCATGAAGCAAAGGATTCTTAAAGGAACGGGATTACCATGCGGATCCTGTTTAATTCTCTGAAACAGATCCACAGTTTTCACCTGCCATACTAATACCAACTTCTCCTCTCTGGGGATAACAAAAACCAACCGGGGAACTGACAGAGGGCCTGACCAACACATCCACACCGACCCCACAGGAAAAAAAAAAAAAAAAACACCGTAGCCTCCTGCTAATAATTATAATGCTAACTTGCAAAATTTTCCTGCATTTTTAAACAATGGAAAAATGATGGTTAGATGATACTTACAAGAATGAATTCTTGTCAGTCTCCACTAACAAAAATAGGCAAAACCAAGTCAGCTACGCCTCAGCATAGTTATGTCCATCGCAGCCTTCTTGGGTTTCAGGAGGCACAAACACACGTTATCACAATTATGGTGAAACGCTGAACACCTGCAAATAATTTTCAACGTACTGGTTAATTGAAAAGCTCTGCGGCATACTTCTTGGAACAAGCCAGTTACCTGTTCCCAGGTAAACAGGAGTATATAGAACCATGGTGGATTTCCAGCTGATGAAGTAAAGGATTATTAAAGGAACGGGATGACCATGGGGATCATCGTTAATTCTCTGAAACAGAATCCGCCCTTTTCACCTGCCAAACACATGCCCACTTCTCCTCTTTGGGGATAATAAAAACTAACCAGCGAACTGACAGAGGGCCTGACCCCCACCGTCCACATCGACTACACAAAAAAAAAAAACCGTACCCTCCAGCTACTAATTATAATGCTAACTTGCAAAATTTCCCTGCATTTTAAAACAATGGAAAAATGGTGGTGGGATCATACTTAGAAGAATGGCTTCTTGTCTGTCTCCACTAACAAAAATAGGCAACACCAAGTCAGCTACTCCTCAGCATAGTTATCTCCGTCGCAACCTTCTTGGGTTTCAGGAGGGACATACAAACGTTATCAAAATTATGGTGAAACGCTGAAGACCTGCAAATAATTTTCAACGTAGTAGTTAATTGAAAAGCTCTGCGATATACTTCTTGGAACAAGCCAGTTACCTGTTCCCACGCAAAGAGGAGTATATAGAACCATGGTGGAATCCCAGCTGATGAAGCAAAGGATTCTTAAAGGAATGAGATGACCATGCGGATCCTGTTTAATTCTCTGAAACAAAATCCGTACTTTTCACCTGCCAAACACATGCCCACTACTCTTCTCTGGGGATAATAAAAACAAACCAGCGATCTGACAGAGGGCCTGAACACCCATCCTCACTGACCCCACAAAACAAAAAAGTACCCTCCAGCTACTAATTATAATGCCAATTTGCAAAATTTCCCTGCATTTTTTAAACAATGGAGAAATGATGGTGGGATGATACTTAGAAGAATGGCTTCTTGCAGTCTCCACTGACAAAAATAGGCAACACCAAGTCAGCTACGCCTCAGCATAGTTATGTCCGTAGCAGCCATATTTGGTTTCAGTAGGCACATACACACGTCATCACAATTATGGTGAAACGCTGAAAACCTGCAAAGGATTGTCAACATACTGGTTCATTGAAAAGCTCTGAGGCATACTTCTTGGAACAAGCCAGTTACCTGTTCCCACGCAAAGAGGAGTATATAGAACCATGGTGGATTCCCAGCTCATGAAGCATAGGATTCTTAAAGGAACGGGATTACCATGCGGATCCTGTTTAATTCTCTGAAACAGATCCGCAGTTTTCACCTGCCATACTAATACCCACTTGTCCTCTCTGGGGATAATAAAAACAAACCAGCGAACGGACAGAGGGCCTGACCAACACATCCACACCGACACCACAGGAAAAAAAAAAAAAGAAACACCGTAGCCTCCAGCTACTAATTATAATGCTAACTTGCAAAATTTTCCAGCTTTTTTAAACAATGGAAAAATGATGGTGAGATGATAATTACAAGAATGGATTTTTGTCAGACTCCACTAACAAAAATAGGCAAAACCAAGTCAGCTACGCCTCAGCATAGTTATGTCCGTCGCAGCCTTCTTGGGTTTCAGGAGGCACAAACACACGTTATCACAATTATGGTGAAACGCTGAACACCTGCAAATAATTTTCAATGTAGTGGTTAATTGAAAAGCTCTGAGGCATACTTCTTGGAACTAGCCAGTTTCCTGTGCCCACGCATAGACAAATATATAGAACCATGGTGGATTTCCAGCAGATGAAGTAAAGGATTATTAAAGGAACGGGATGACCATGGGGATCATCGTTAATTCTCTGAAACAGAATCCGCCCTTTTCACCTGCCAAACACATGCCCACTTCTCCTCTCTGGGGATAATAAAAACTAACCAGCGAACTGACAGAGGGCCTGACCCCCACATCCACATCGACCACACACACACAAAAAAAAAACGTACCCTCCAGCTACTAATTATAATGCTAACTTGCAAAATTTCCCTGCATTTTAAAACAATGGAAAAATGGTGGTGGGATGATACTTAGAAGAATGGCTTCTTGTCAGTCTCCACTAACAAAAATAGGCAACACCAAGTCAGCTACTCCTCAGCATAGTTATGTCCGTCGCAGCCTTCTTGGGTTTCAGGAGGCACAAACAAAGGTTCTCACAATTATGGTGAAACGCTGAACCCCTGCAATTAATTTTCAACGTAGTGGTTAATTGAAAAGCTCTGCGGCATACTTCTTGGAACAAGGCAGTTACCTGTTCCCACGCAAAGAGGAGTATATAGAACCATGGTGGATTTCCAGCTGATGAAGTAAAGGATTATTAAAGGAACGGGATGACCATGGGGATCATCATTAATTCTCTGAAACAGAATCCGCCCTTTTCACCTGCCAAACACATGCCCACTTCTCCTCTCTGGGGATAATAAAAACTAACCAGCGAACTGTCAGAGGGCCTGACCCCCACCATCGACATCGACCACACACACAAACAAAAACCGTACCCTCCAGCTACTAATTATAATGCTAACTTGCAAAATTTTCCTGCATTTTAAAACAATGGAAAAATGGTGGTGGGATGATACTTAGAAGAATGGCTTCTTGTCTGTCTCCACTAACAAAAATAGGCAACACCAAGTCAGCTACTCCTCAGCATAGTTATGTCCGTCGCAGCCTTCTTGGGTTTCAGGAGGCACAAACAAAGGTTCTCACAATTATGGTGAAACGCTGAACCCTGCGAATAATTTTCAACGTAGTGGTTAATTGAAAAGCTCTGCGGCATACTTCTTGGAACAAGGCAGTTACCTGTTCCCACGCAAAGAGGAGTATAGAGAACCATGGTGGATTTCCAGCTGATGAAGTAAAGGATTATTAAAGGAACGGGATGACCATGGGGATCATCGTTAATTCTCTGAAACAGAATCCGCCCTTTTAACCTGCCAAACACATGCCCACTTCTCCTCTCTGGGGATAATAAAAACTAACCAGCGAACTGACAGAGGGCCTGACCCCCCCATCCACATCGACAACACAAAAAAAAAAAAAACCGTACCCTCCAGCTACAAATTATAATGCTAACTTGCAAAATTTCCCTGCATTTTAAAACAATGGAAAAATGGTGGTGGGATGATACTTAGAAGAATGGCTTCTTGTCAGTCTCCACTAACAAAAATAGGCAACACCAAGTCAGCTACTCCTCAGCATAGCTATGACCATCGCAGCCTTCTTGGGTTTCAGGAGGCACAAACAAACGTTATCACAATTATGGTGGAACGCTGAACACCTGCAAATAATTTTCAACCTACTGGTTAATTTAAAAGCTCTGCGGCATACTTCTTGGAACAAGCCAGTTACCTCTTCCCACGCAAAGAGGAGTATATAGAACCATGGTGGATTTCCAGCTGATGAAGTAAAGGATTATTAAAGGAACGGGATGACCATGGGGATCATCGTTAATTCTCTGAAACAGAATCCGCCCTTTTCACCTGCCAAACACATGCCCACTTCTCCTCTCTGAGGATAATAAAAACTAACCAGCGAACTGACAGAGGGCCTGACCCCCCCCATCTACATCGACCACACACAAAAAAAAAAACCGTACCCTCCAGCTACTAATTATAAAGCTAACTTGCAAAATTTCCCTGCATTTTAAAACAATGGAAAAATGGTGGTGGGATCATACTTAAAAGAATGGCTTCTTGTCTGTCTCTACTAACAAAAATAGGCAACACCAAGTCAGCTACTCCTCAGAATAGTTATGTCTGTCGCAGACTTCTTGGGTTTCAGGAGGGACATACAAACGTTATCAAAATTATGGTGAAACGCTGAAAACCTGCAAATAATTTTCAACGTACTGGTTAATTTGAAAACTCTCCAGCATAATTCTTGGAACAAGCCAGGTACCTGTGCCCACACATAGAGGAGTATATAGAAACATGGTGGAATCCCAGCTGATGAAGCAAAGGATTCTTAAAGGAATGAGATGACCATGCGGATCCTGTTTAATTCTCTGAAACAGAATCCGCACTTTTCACCTGCCAAACACATGCCCACTACTCTTCTCTGGGGATAATAAAAACAAACCAGCGATCTGGCAGAGGGCCTGAACACCCATCCTGACCGACCCCACAAAACAAAAAAGTACCCTCCAGCTACTAATTATAATGCCAATTTGCAAAATTTCCCTGCATTTTTAAACAATGGAGAAATGATGGTGGGATGATACTTAGAAGAATGGCTTCTTCTCAGTCTCCACTGACAAAAATAGGCAACACCAAGTCACCTACGCCTCAGCATAGTTATGTCCGTAGAAGCCATATTAGGTTTCAGTAGGCACATACACACGTTATCACAATTATGGTGAAACGCTGAAAACCTGCAAAGGATTGTCAACATACTGGTTCATTGAAAAGCTCTGAGGCATACTTCTTGGAACTAGCCAGTTTCCTGTGCCCACGCATAGACAAGTATATAGAACCATGGTGGATTCCCAGTTCATGAAGCAAAGGATTCTTAAAGGAACGGGATTACCATGCAGATCCTGTTTAATTCTCTGAAACAGATCCGCAGTTTTCACCTGCCATACTAATACCCACTTGTCCTCTCTGGGAATAATAAAAACCAACCGGGGAACTGACAGAGGGCCTGACCAACACATCCACACCGACCCCACAGGAAAAAAAAAAAAAAAAACACCGTAGCCTCCAGCTACTAATTATAATGCTAACTTGCAAAATTTTCCTGCATTTTTAAACAATGGAAAAATGATGGTGAGATGATACTTACAAGATTGGATTCTTGTCAGTCTCCACTAACAAAAATAGGCAAAACCAAGTCAGATACGCCTCAGCATAGTTATGTCCGTCGCAGCCTTCTTGGGTTTCAGGAGGAACAAACAAACGTTATCACAATTATGGTGAAACGCTGAACACCTGCAAATTATTTTCAATGTAGTGGTTAATTGAAAAGCTCTGCGGCATACTTCTTGGAACAAGCCAGTTACCTGTTCCCACGCAAAGAGGAGTATATAGAACCATGGTGGATATCCAGCTGATGAAGTAAAGGATTATTAAAGAAACGCGATGACCATGGGGATCATCGTTAATTCTCTGAAACAGAATCCGCCCTTTTCACCTGCCAAACACATGCCCATTTCTCCTCTCTGGGGATAATAAAAACTAACCAGCGAACTGACAGAGGGCCTGACCCCCACCATCCACATCGACCACACAAAAAAAAAAAACCGTACCCTCCAGCTACTAATTATAATGCAAACTTGCAAAATTTCCCTGCATTTTCAAACAATGGAAAAATGGTGGTGGGATGATACTTAGAAGAATGGCTTCTTGTCGGTCTCCACTAACAAAAATAGGCAACACCAAGTCAGCTACTCCTCAGCATAGTTATGTCCGTCGCAGCCTTCTTGGGTTTCAGGAGGCAGAATCACACGTTATCACAATTACGGTGAAACGCTGAACTCCTGCAAATAATTTTCAACGTACTGGTTAATTGAAAAGCTCTGCGGCATACTTCTTGGAACAAGCCAGTTACCTGTTCCAACGCAAACAGGAGTATATAGAACCATGGTGGATTTCCAGCTGATGAAGTAAAGGATTATTAAAGGAACGGGATGACCATGGGGATCATCGTTAATTCTCTGAAACAGAATCCGCCCTTTTCACCTGCCAAACACATGCCCACTTCTCCTCCCTGGGGATAATAAAAACTAACCAGCGAACTGACAGAGGGCCTAACCCCCCCCCATCCACTTCGACCACACAAAAAAAAAAAAACGTATCCTCCAGCTACTAATTATAATGCTAACTTGCAAAATTTCCCTGCATTTTAAAACAATGGAAAAATGGTGGTGGGATCATACTTAGAAGAATGGCTTCTTGTCTGTCTCCACTAACAAAAATAGGCAACACCAAGTCAGCTACTCCTCAGCATAGTTATGTCCGTCGCTGCATTCTTGGGTTTCAGGAGGGACATACAAACGTTATCAAAATTATGGTGAAACGCTGAAAACCTGCAAATAATTTTCAACGTAGTAGTTAATTTGAAAACTCTCCAGCAGAATTCTTGGAAAAAGCCAGGTACCTGTGCCCACGCATAGATGAGTATATAGAAACATGGTGGAATCCTAGCTGATGAAGCAAAGCATTCTTAAAGGAATCAGATGACCATGCGGATCCTGTTTAATTCTCTGAAACAGAATCCCCCCTTTTCACCTGCCAAACACATACCCACTACTCTTCTCTGGGGATAATAAAAACAAACCACCGATTTGACAGAGGGCCTGAACACCCATCCTGACCGACCCCACAAAACAAAAAAGTACCCTCCAGCTACTAATTATAATGCCAATTTGCAAAATTTCCCTGCATTTTTAAACAATGGAGAAATGATGGTGGGATGATACTTAGAAGAATGGCTTCTTGTCAGTCTCCACTGACAAAAATAGGAAACACCAAGTCAGCTACGCCTCAGCATAGTTATGTCCGTAGCAGCCATATTTGGTTTCAGTAGGCATATACACACGTTATCACAATTATGGTGAAACGCTGAAAACCTGCAAAGGATTTTCAACATACTGGTTAATTGAAAAGCTCTGAGGCATACTTCTTGGAACTAGCCAGTTTCCTGTGCCCACGCATAGACAAGTATATGGAACCATGGTGGATTCCCAGCTCATGAAGCAAAGGATTCTTAAAGGAACGGGATTACCATGCGGATCCTGTTTAATTCTCTGAAACAGATCCACAGTTTTCACCTGCCATACTAATACCAACTTGTCCTCTCTGGGGATAACAAAAACCAACCGGGGAACTGACAGAGGGCCTGACCAACACATCCACACCGACCCCACAGGAAAAAAAAAAAAAAAAACACCGTAGCCTCCTGCTAATAATTATAATGCTAACTTGCAAAATTTTCCTGCATTTTTAAACAATGGAAAAATGATGGTTAGATGATACTTACAAGAATGAATTCTTGTCAGTCTCCACTAACAAAAATAGGCAAAACCAAGTCAGCTACGCCTCAGCATAGTTATGTCCATCGCAGCCTTCTTGGGTTTCAGGAGGCACAAACACACGTTATCACAATTATGGTGAAACGCTGAACACCTGCAAATAATTTTCAACGTACTGGTTAATTGAAAAGCTCTGCGGCATACTTCTTGGAACAAGCCAGTTACCTGTTCCCAGGTAAACAGGAGTATATAGAACCATGGTGGATTTCCAGCTGATGAAGTAAAGGATTATTAAAGGAACGGGATGACCATGGGGATCATCGTTAATTCTCTGAAACAGAATCCGCCCTTTTCACCTGCCAAACACATGCCCACTTCTCCTCTTTGGGGATAATAAAAACTAACCAGCGAACTGACAGAGGGCCTGACCCCCACCGTCCACATCGACTACACAAAAAAAAAAAAACCGTACCCTCCAGCTACTAATTATAATGCTAACTTGCAAAATTTCCCTGCATTTTAAAACAATGGAAAAATGGTGGTGGGATCATACTTAGAAGAATGGCTTCTTGTCTGTCTCCACTAACAAAAATAGGCAACACCAAGTCAGCTACTCCTCAGCATAGTTATCTCCGTCGCAACCTTCTTGGGTTTCAGGAGGGACATACAAACGTTATCAAAATTATGGTGAAACGCTGAAGACCTGCAAATAATTTTCAACGTAGTAGTTAATTGAAAAGCTCTGCGATATACTTCTTGGAACAAGCCAGTTACCTGTTCCCACGCAAAGAGGAGTATATAGAACCATGGTGGAATCCCAGCTGATGAAGCAAAGGATTCTTAAAGGAATGAGATGACCATGCGGATCCTGTTTAATTCTCTGAAACAAAATCCGTACTTTTCACCTGCCAAACACATGCCCACTACTCTTCTCTGGGGATAATAAAAACAAACCAGCGATCTGACAGAGGGCCTGAACACCCATCCTCACTGACCCCACAAAACAAAAAAGTACCCTACAGCTACTAATTATAATGCCAATTTGCAAAATTTCCCTGCATTTTTTAAACAATGGAGAAATGATGGTGGGATGATACTTAGAAGAATGGCTTCTTGCAGTCTCCACTGACAAAAATAGGCAACACCAAGTCAGCTACGCCTCAGCATAGTTATGTCCGTAGCAGCCATATTTGGTTTCAGTAGGCACATACACACGTCATCACAATTATGGTGAAACGCTGAAAACCTGCAAAGGATTGTCAACATACTGGTTCATTGAAAAGCTCTGAGGCATACTTCTTGGAACAAGCCAGTTACCTGTTCCCACGCAAAGAGGAGTATATAGAACCATGGTGGATTCCCAGCTCATGAAGCATAGGATTCTTAAAGGAACGGGATTACCATGCGGATCCTGTTTAATTCTCTGAAACAGATCCGCAGTTTTCACCTGCCATACTAATACCCACTTGTCCTCTCTGGGGATAATAAAAACAAACCAGCGAACGGACAGAGGGCCTGACCAACACATCCACACCGACACCACAGGAAAAAAAAAAAAAGAAACACCGTAGCCTCCAGCTACTAATTATAATGCTAACTTGCAAAATTTTCCAGCTTTTTTAAACAATGGAAAAATGATGGTGAGATGATAATTACAAGAATGGATTTTTGTCAGACTCCACTAACAAAAATAGGCAAAACCAAGTCAGCTACGCCTCAGCATAGTTATGTCCGTCGCAGCCTTCTTGGGTTTCAGGAGGCACAAACACACGTTATCACAATTATGGTGAAACGCTGAACACCTGCAAATAATTTTCAATGTAGTGGTTAATTGAAAAGCTCTGAGGCATACTTCTTGGAACTAGCCAGTTTCCTGTGCCCACGCATAGACAAATATATAGAACCATGGTGGATTTCCAGCAGATGAAGTAAAGGATTATTAAAGGAACGGGATGACCATGGGGATCATCGTTAATTCTCTGAAACAGAATCCGCCCTTTTCACCTGCCAAACACATGCCCACTTCTCCTCTCTGGGGATAATAAAAACTAACCAGCGAACTGACAGAGGGCCTGACCCCCACATCCACATCGACCACACACACACAAAAAAAAAACGTACCCTCCAGCTACTAATTATAATGCTAACTTGCAAAATTTCCCTGCATTTTAAAACAATGGAAAAATGGTGGTGGGATGATACTTAGAAGAATGGCTTCTTGTCAGTCTCCACTAACAAAAATAGGCAACACCAAGTCAGCTACTCCTCAGCATAGTTATGTCCGTCGCAGCCTTCTTGGGTTTCAGGAGGCACAAACAAAGGTTCTCACAATTATGGTGAAACGCTGAACCCCTGCAATTAATTTTCAACGTAGTGGTTAATTGAAAAGCTCTGCGGCATACTTCTTGGAACAAGGCAGTTACCTGTTCCCACGCAAAGAGGAGTATAGAGAACCATGGTGGATTTCCAGCTGATGAAGTAAAGGATTATTAAAGGAACGGGATGACCATGGGGATCATCGTTAATTCTCTGAAACAGAATCCGCCCTTTTCACCTGCCAAACACATGCCCACTTCTCCTCTCTGGGGATAATAAAAACTAACCAGCGAACTGTCAGAGGGCCTGACCCCCACCATCGACATCGACCACACACACAAACAAAAACCGTACCCTCCAGCTACTAATTATAATGCTAACTTGCAAAATTTTCCTGCATTTTAAAACAATGGAAAAATGGTGGTGGGATGATACTTAGAAGAATGGCTTCTTGTCAGTCTCCACTAAGAAAAATAGGCAACACCAAGTCAGCTACTCCTCAGCATAGTTATGTCCGTCGCAGCCTTCTAGGGTTTCAGGAGGCACAAACAAAGGTTCTCAAAATTATGGTAAAACACTGAACACCTGCAAATAATTTTCAACGTAGTGGTTAATTGAAAAGCTCTGCGGCATACTTCTTGGAACAAGCCAGTTACCTGTTGGACGCAAAGAGGAGTATAGAGAACCGTGGTGGATTTCCAGCTGATGAAGTAAAGGTTATTAAAGGAACGGGATGACCATGGGGATCATCGTTAATTCTCTGAAACAGTCCGCCCTTTTCACCTGCCAAACACATGCCCACTTCTCCTCTCTGGGGATAATAAAAACTAACCAGCGAACTGACAGAGGGCCTGACCCCCCAATCCACATCGACAACACAAAAAAAAAAAAAAACCGTACCCTCCAGCTACTAATTATAATGCTAACATGCAAAATTTCCCTGCATTTTAAAACAATGGAAAAATGGTGGTGGGATGATACTTAGAAGAATGGCTTCTTGTCAGTCTCCACTAACAAAAATAGGCAACACCAAGTCAGCTACTCCTCAGCATAGCTATGTCCATCGCAGCCTTCTTGGGTTTCAGGAGGCACAAACAAACGTTATCACAATTATGGTGAAACGCTGAACACCTGCAAATAATTTTCAACCTACTGGTTAATTTAAAAGCTCTGCGGCATACTTCTTGGAACAAGCCAGTTACCTGTTACCACGCAGACAGGAGTATATAGAACCATGGTGGATTTCCAGCTGATGAAGTAAAGGATTATTAAAGGAACGGGATGACCATGGGTTCATCGTTAATTCTCTGAAACAGAATCCGCCCTTTTAACCTGCCAAACACATGCCCACTTCTCCTCTCTGGGGATAATAAAAACTAACCAGCGAACTGACAGAGGGCCTGACCCCCCCATCCACATCGACCACACACAAAAGAAAAAACCGTACCCTCCAGCTACTAATTATAATGCTAACTTGCAAAATTTCCCTGCATTTTAAAACAATGGAAAAATGGTGGTGGGATGATACTTAGAAGAATGGCTTCTTGTCAGTCTCCACTAACAAAAATAGGCAACACCAAGTCAGCTACTCCTCAGCATAGTTATGTCCGTCGCAGCCTTCTTGGGTTTCAGGAGGCACAAACAAAGGTTCTCACAATTATGGTGAAACGCTGAACACCTGCAAATACTTTTCAACGTAGTGGTTAATTGAAAAGCTCTGCGGCATACTTCTTGGAACAAGGCAGTTACCTGTTCCCACGCAAAGAGGAGTATAGAGAACCATGGTGGATTTCCAGCTGATGAAGTAAAGGATTATTAAAGGAACGGGATGACCATGGGGATCATCGTTAATTCTCTGAAACAGAATCCGCCCTTTTCACCTGCCAAACACATGCCCACTTCTCCTCTCTGGGGTTAATAAAAACTAACCAGCGAACTGACAGAGGGCCTGAACCCCACCATCCACATCGACCACACACAAAAAAAAAACCGTACCCTCCAGCTACTAATTATAATGCTAACTTGCAAAATTTCCCTGCATTTTAAAACAATGGAAAAATGGTGGTGGGATGATACTCAGAAGAATGGCTTCTTGTCAGTCTCCACTAACAAAAATAGGCAACACCAAGTCAGCTACTCCTCAGCATAGTTATGTCCGTCGCAGCCTTCTTGGGTTTCAGGAGGCACAAACACACGTTATCAAAATTATGGTGAAACGCTGAAAACCTGCAAATAGTTTTCAACGTACTGGTTAATTTGAAAACTCTCCAGCATAATTCTTGGAACAAGCCAGGTACCTGTGCCCACGCATAGAGGAGTATATAGAGACATGGTGGAATCCCAGCTGATGAAGCAAAGGATTCTTAAAGGAATCAGATGACCATGCGGATCCTGTTTAATTCTCTCAAACAGAATCCGCACTTTTCACCTGCCAAACACATGCCCACTACTCTTCTCTGGGGATAATAAAAACAAACCAGCGATCTGACAGAGGGCCTGAACACCCATCCTGACCGACACCACAAAACAAAACGTACCCTCCAGCTACTAATTATAATGCCAATTAGCAAAATTTCCCTGCATTTTTAAACAATGGAGAAATGATGGTGGGATGATACTTAGAAGAATGGCTTCTTGTCAGTCTCCACTGACAAAAATAGGCAACACCAAGTCAGCTACGCCTCAGCATAGTTATGTCCGTAGCAGCCATATTTGGTTTCAGCAGGCACATACACACGTTATCACAATTATGGTGAAACGCTGAAAACCTGCAAAGGATTGTCAACATATTGGTTAATTGAAAAGCTCTGAGGCATCCTTCTTGGAACTAGCCAGTTTCCTGTGCCCACGCATAGACGAGTATATAGAACCATGGTGGATTCCCAGCTCATGAAGCAAAGGATTCTTGAAGCAACGGGATTACCATGCGGATCCTGTTTCATTCTCTGAAACAGATCCGCAGTTTTCACCTGCCATACTAATACCCACTTCTCCTCTCTGGGGATAATAAAAACCAACCGGGGAAATGACAGAGGGCCTGACCAACACATCCACACCGACCCCACAGGAAAAAAAAAAAAACAAAAAAACACCGTAGCCTTCAGCTACTAATTATAATGCTAACTTGCAAAATTTTCCTGCATTTTTAAACAATGGAAAAATGATGGTGAGATGATACTTACAAGAATGGATTCTTGTCAGTCTCCACTAACAAAAATAGGCAAAACCAAGTCAGCTACTCCTCAGCATAGTTATGTCCGTCACAGCCTTCTTGGGTTTCAGGAGGCACAAACAAACGTTATCAAAATTATGGTGAAACGCTAAACACCTGCAAACAATTTTCAACGTACTTGTTAATTGAAAAGCTCTGTGGCATACTTCTTGGAACAAGCCAGTAACCTGTTCCCACGCAAAGAGGAGTATATAGAACCATGGTGGATTTCCAGCTGATGAAGTAAAGGATTATTAAAGGAACGGGATGACCATGGGGATCATCATTAATTCTCTGAAACAGAATCCGCCCTTTTCACCTGCCAAACACATGCCCACTACTCTTCTCTGGGGATAATAAAAACAAACCAGCGATCTGACAGAGGGCCTGAACACCCATCCTGACCGACCCCACAAAACAAAATAGTACCCTCCAGCTACTAATTATAATGCCAATTTGCAAAATTTCCCTGCATTTTTAAACAATGGAGAAATGATGGTGGGATGATACTTAGAAGAATGGCTTCTTGTCAGTCTCCACTGACAAAAATAGGCAACACCAAGTCAGCTACGCCTCAGCATAGTTATGTCCGTCGCAGCCATATTTGGTTTCAGTAGGCACATACACACGTTATCACAATTATTCTGAATCGCTGAAAACCGGCAAAGGATTTTCAACATACTGGTTAATTGAAAAGCTCTGAGGCATACTTCTTGGAACAAGCGAGTTTCCTGTGCCCACGCATAGAGAAGTATATAGAACCATGGTGGATTCCCAGCTCATGAAGCAAAGGATTCTTAAAGGAACGGGATTACCATGCGGATCCTGTTTAATTCTGTGAAACAGACCCGCAGTTTTTACCTGCCATATTAATACCCACTTCTCCTCTCTTGGGATAATAAAAACAAACCAGCGAACTGACAGAGGGCCTGACCAACACATCCACACCGACCCCACAGGAAAAAAAAAAAAAAAAAAAAAAACACCGTAGCCTCCAGCTACTAATTATAATGCTAACTTGCAAAACTTTCCTGCATTTTTAAACAATGGAAAAATGATGGTGAGATGATACTTAGAAGAATGGATTCTTGTCAGTCTCCAGTAACAAAAATAGGCAAAACCAAGTCAGCTACGCCTCAGCATAGTTATGTCCTTCGCAGCCTTCTTGGGTTTCAGGAGGCACAAACAAACGTTATCACAATTATGGTGAAATGCTGAACACCTGCAAATAATTTTCAACCTACTGGTTAATTGAAAAGCTCTGAGGCATACTTCTTGGAACAAGCCAGTTACCTGTTCCCACGCAAAGAGGAGTATATAGAACCATGCTGGATTTCCAGCTGATGAAGTAAAGGATTATTAAAGGAACGGTATGACCACGGGGATCATCGTTAATTCTCTGAAACAGAATCCGCCCTTTTCACCTGCCAAACACATGCCCACTTCTCCTCTCTGGGGATAATAAAAACTAACCAGCGAACTGACAGAGGGCCTGATCCCCACCATCCACATCGACCACACAAAAAAAAAATCCGTACCCTCCAGCTACTAATTATAATGCTAACTTGCAAAATTTCCCTGCATTTTAAAACAATGGAAAAATGGTGGTGGGATGATACTTAGAAGAATGGCTTCTTGTCAGTCTCCACTGACAAAAATAGGCAACACCAAGTCAGCTACTCCTCAGCATAGTTATGTCCGTCGCAGCCTTCTTGGGTTTCAGGAGGCACAAACAAACGTTATCACAATTATGGTGAAACGCTGAACACCTGCAACTAATTTTCAACGTAGTGGTTAATTGAAAAGCTCTGCGGCATACTTCTTGGAACAAGGCAGTTACCTGTTCCCACGCAAAGAGGAGTATAGAGAACCATGGTGGATTTCCAGCTGATGAAGTAAAGGATTATTAAAGGAACGGGATGACCATGGGGATCATCGTTAATTCTCTGAAACAGAATCTGCCCCTTTCACCTGCCAAACACATGCCCACTTCTCCTCTCTGGGGATAATAAAAACTAACCAGCGAACTGACAGAGGGCCTGACCCCCCCATCCACATCGACCACACACACACAAAAAACCGTACCCTCCAGCTACTAAATATAATGCTAACTTGCAAAATTTCCCTGCATTTTAAAACAATGGAAAAATGGTGGTGGGATCATACTTAGAAGAATGGCTTCTTGTCTGTCTCCACTAACAAAAATAGGCAACACCAAGTCAGCTACTCCTCAGCATAGTTATGTTGTCGCAGCCTTATTGGGTTTCAGGAGGGACATACACACATTATCAAAATTATGGTGAAACGCTGAAAACCTGCAAATAATTTTCAACGTACTGGTTAATTTGAAAACTCTCCAGCATAATTCTTGGTACAAGCCAGGTACCTGTGCCCACGCATAGAGGAGTATATAGAAACATGGTGGAATCCCAGCTGATGAAGCAAAGGATTCTTAAAGGAATGAGATGACCATGCGCATTCTGTTTAATTCTCTGAAACAGAATCCGCACTTTTCACCTGCCAAACACATGCCCACTACTCTTCTCTGGGGATAATAAAAACAAACCAGCGATCTGACAGAGGGCCTGAACACCCATCCTGACCGACCCCACAAAACAAAAAAGTACCCTCCAGCTACTAATTATAATGCCAATTTGCAAAATTTCCCTGCATTTTTAAACAATGGAGAAATGATGGTGGGATGATACTTAGAAGAATGGCTTCTTGTCAGTCTCCACTGACAAAAATAGGCAACACCAAGTCAGCTACGCCTCAGCATAGTTATGTCCGTAGCAGCCATATTTGGTTTCAGTAGGCACATACACACGTTATCACAATTATGGTGAAACGCTGAAAACCTGCAAAGGATTGTCAACATACTGGTTAATTGAAAAGCTCTGAGGCATACTTCTTGGAACTAGCCAGTTTCCTGTGCCCACGCATAGACAAGTATATAGAACCATGGTGGATTCCCAGCTCATGAAGCAAAGGATTCTTAAAGGAACGGGATTACCATACGGATCCCGTTTAATTCTCTGAAACAGATCCGCAGTTTTCACCTGCCATACTAATACCCACTTCTCCTCTCTGGGGATAATAAAAACCAACCGCGGAACTGACAGAGGGCAGCACCAACACATCCACACCGACCACACAGGAAAAAAAAAGAAAAAAAAACACCGTAGCCTCCAGCTACTAATTATAATGCTAACTTGCAAAATTTCCCTGCATTTTAAAACAATGGAAAAATGGTGGTGGGATGATACTTAGAAGAATGGCTTCTTGTCAGTCTCCACTAACAAAAATAGGCAACAGCAAGTCAGCTACTCCTCAGCATAGTTATGTCCATCGCAGCCTTCTTGGGTTTCAGGAGGCACAAACACACGTTATCACAATTATGGTGAAACGCTGAACACCTGCAAATAATTTTCAACGTAGTGGTTAATTGAAAAGCTCTGCGGCATACTTCTTGGAACAAGCCAGTTACCTGTTCCGACGCAAACACCAGTATATAGAACCATGGTGGATTTCCAGCTGATGAAGTAAAGGATTGTTAAAGGAACGGGATGACCATGGGGATCATCGTTAATTCTCTGAAACAGAATCTGCCCTTTTCACCTGCCAAACACATGCCCACTTCTCCTCTCTGGGGATAATAAAAACTAACCAGCGAACTGACAGAGGGCCTGACCCCCACCATCCACATCGACCACACCAAAAAAAACAACCGTACCCTCCAGCTACTAATTATAATGCTAACTTGCAAAATTTCCCTGCATTTTAAAACAATGGAAAAATGGTGGTGGGATGATACTTAGAAGAATGGCTTCTTGTCAGTCTCTTCTAACAAAAATAGGCAACACCAAGTCAGCTACTCCTCAGCATAGTTATGTCCGTCGCAGCCTTCTTGGGTTTCAGGAGGCACAAACACACGTTATCACAATTATGGTGAAACGCTGAACACCTGTAAATAATTTTCAACGTAGTGGTTAATTGAAAAGCTCTGCGGCATACTTCTTGGAACAAGCCAGTTACCTGTTCCCACGCAAAGAGGAGTATAGAGAACCATGGTGGATTTCCAGCTGATGAAGTAAAGGATTATTAAAGGAACGGGATGACCATGGGGATCATCGTCAATTCTCTGAAACAGAATCCGCCCTTTTCACCTGCCAAACACATGCCCACTTCTCCTCTCTGGGGATAATAAAAACTAACCAGCGAACTGACAGAGGGCCTAACTACCCCCCATCCACATCGACCACACACACAAAAAAAAACCGTACCCTCCAGCTACTAATAATAATGCTAACTTGCAAAATTTCCCTGCATTTTAAAACAATGGAAAAATGGTGGTGGGATCATACTTAGAAGAATGGCTTCTTGTCCGTCTCCACTAACAAAAATAGGAAACACCAAGTCAGCTACTCCTCAGCATACTTATGTCCGTCGCTGCCTTCTTGGGTTTCAGGAGTGACATACAAACGTTATCAAAATTATGGTGAAACGCTGAAAAACTGCAAATAATTTTCAACGTACTGGTTAATTTGAAAACTCTCCAGCATAATTCTTGGAACAAGCCAGGTACCTGTGCCCACGCATAGAGGAGTATATAGAAACATGGTGGAATCCCAGCTGATGAAGCAAAGGATTCTTAAAGGAATGAGATGACCATGCGCATCCTGTTTAATTCTCTGAAACAGAATCCGCACTTTTCACCTGCCAAACACATGCCCACTACTCTTCTCTGGGGATAATAAAAACAAACCAGCGATCTGACAGAGGGCCTGAACACCCATCCTGAGCGACCCCACAAAACAAAAAAGTACCCTCCAGCTACTAATTATAATGCCAATTTGCAAAATTTCCCTGCATTTTTAAACAATGGAGAAATGATGGTGGGATGATACTTAGAAGAATGGCTTCTTGTCAGTCTCCACTGACAAAAATAGGCAACACCAAGTCAGCTACGCCTCAGCATAGTTATGTCCGTAGCAGCCATATTTGGTTTCAGTAGGCACATACACACGTTATCACAATTATGGTGAAACGCTGAAAACCTGCAAAGGATTGTCAACATACTGGTTAATTGAAAAGCTCTGAGGCATACTTCTTGGAACTAGCCAGTGTCCTGTGCCCACGCATAGACAAGTATATAGAACCATGGTGGATTCCCAGCTCATGAAGCAAAGGATTCTTAAAGGAACGGGATTACCATACGGATCCCGTTTAATTCTCTGAAACAGATCCGCAGTTTTCACCTGCCATACTAATACCCACTTCTCCTCTCTGGGGATAATAAAAACCAACCGGGGAACTGACAGAGGGCCTGACCAACACATCCACACCGACCCCACAGGAAAAAAAAAAAAAAAAACACCGTAGCCTCCAGCTACTAATTATAATGCTAACTTGCAAAATTTCCCTGCATTTTAAAACAATGGAAAAATGGTGGTGGGATGATCCTTAGAAGAATGGCTTCTTGTCAGTCTCCACTAACAAAAATAGGCAACAGCAAGTCAGCTACTCCTCAGCATAGTTATGTACGTCGCAGCCTTCTTGGGTTTCAGGAGGCACAAACACACGTTATCACAATTATGGTGAAACGCTGAACACCTGCAAATAATTTTCAACGTAGTGGTTAATTGAAAAGCTCTGCGGCATACTTCTTGGAACAAGCCAGTTACCTGTTCCGACGCAAACACCAGTATATAGAACCATGGTGGATTTCCAGCTGATGAAGTAAAGGATTGTTAAAGGAACGGGATGACCATGGGGATCATCGTTAATTCTCTGAAACAGAATCTGCCCTTTTCACCTGCCAAACACATGCCCACTTCTCCTCTCTGGGGATAATAAAAACTAACCAGCGAACTGACAGAGGGCCTGACCCCCACCATCCACATCGACCACACCAAAAAAAAAAAACCGTACCCTCCAGCTACTAATTATAATGCTAACTTGCAAAATTTCCCTGCATTTTAAAACAATGGAAAAATGGTGGTGGGATGATACTTAGAAGAATGGCTTCTTGTCAGTCTCTTCTAACAAAAATAGGCAACACCAAGTCAGCTACTCCTCAGCATAGTTATGTCCGTCGCAGCCTTCTTGGGTTTCAGGAGGCACAAACACACGTTATCACAATTATGGTGAAACGCTGAACACCTGTAAATAATTTTCAATGTAGTGGTTAATTGAAAAGCTCTGCGGCATACTTCTTGGAACAAGCCAGTTACCTGTTCCCACGCAAAGAGGAGTATAGAGAACCATGGTGGGTTTCCAGCTGATGAAGTAAAGGATTATTAAAGGAACGGGATGACCATGGGGATCATCGTCAATTCTCTGAAACAGAATCCGCCCTTTTCACCTGCCAAACACATGCCCACTTCTCCTCTCTGGGGATAATAAAAACTAACCAGCGAACTGACAGAGGGCCTGACCCCCCCATCCACCTCGACCACACACACACAAAAAAAAAAACTGTACCCTCCAGCTACTAATTATAATGCTAACTTGCAAAATTTCCCTGCATTTTAAAACAATGGAAAAATGGTGGTGGGATCATACTTAGAAGAATGGCTTCTTGTCCGTCTCCACTAACAAAAGTAGGAAACACCAAGTCAGCTACTCCTCAGCATAGTTATGTCCGTCGCTGCCTTCTTGGGTTTCAGGAGTGACATACAAACGTTATCAAAATTATGGTGAAACGCTGAAAAACTGCAAATAATTTTCAACGTACTGGTTAATTTGAAAACTCTCCAGCATAATTCTTGGAACAAGCCAGGTACCTGTGCCCACGCATAGAGGAGTATATAGAAACATGGTGGAATCCCAGCTGATGAAGCAAAGGATTCTTAAAGGAATGAGATGACCATGCGGATCCTGTTTAATTCTCTGAAACAGAATCCGCACTTTTCACCTGCCAAACACATGCCCACTACTCTTCTCTGGGGATAATAAAAACAAACCAGCGATCTGACAGAGGGCCTGAACACCCATCCTGACCGACCCCACAAAACAAAAAAGGACCCTCCAGCTACTAATTATAATGCCAATTTGCAAAATTTCCCTGCATTTTTAAACAATGGAGAAATGATGGTGGGATGATACTTAGAAGAATGGCTTCTTCTCAGTCTCCACTGACAAAAATAGGCAACACCAAGTCAGCTACACCTCAGCATAGTTATGTCCGTAGCAGCCATATTTGGTTTCAGTAGGCACATACACACGTGTTCACAATTATGGTGAAACGCTGAAAACCTGCAAAGGATTGTCAACATACTGGTTCATTGAAAAGCTCTGAGGCATACTTCTTGGAACTAGCCAGTTTCCTGTGCCCACGCATAGACAAGTATATAGAACCATGGTGGATTCCCAGCTCATGAAGCACAGGATTCTTAAAGGAACGGGATTACCATGCGGATCCTGTTTAATTCTCTGAAACAGATCCGCAGTTTTCACCTGCCATACTAATACCGACTTCTCCTCTCTGGGGATAATAAAAACCAACCGGGGAACTCACAGAGGGCCTGACCAACACATGCACACCGACCCCACAGGAAAAAAAAAAAAAAAAAACACCGTAGCCTCCAGCTACTAATTATAATGCTAACTTGCAAAATTTTCCTGCATTTTTAAACAAGGGAAAAATGATGATGAGATGATACTTACAAGAATCAATTCTTGTCAGTCTCCACTAACAAAAATAGGCAAAACCAAGTCAGCTACGCCTCAGCATATTTATGTCCGTCGCAGCCTTCTTGGGTTTCAGGAGGCACAAACAAACGTTATCACAATTATGGTGAAACGCTGAACACCTGCAAATAATTTTCAACGTAGTGGTTAATTGAAAAGCTCTGCCGCATACTTCTTGGAACAAGCCAGTTACCTGTTCACACGCAAACAGGAGTATATAGAACCATGGTGGATTTCCAGCTGATGAAGTAAAGGATTATTAAAGGAACGGGATGACCATGGGGATCATCGTTAATTCTCTGAAACAGAATCCGCCCTTTTCACCTGCCAAACACACGCCCACTTCTCCTCTCTGGGGATAATAAAACCTAACCAGCGAACTGACAGAGGGCCTGACCCCCACCATCCACTTCGACCACACACACAATAAAAACCGTACCCTCCAGCTACTAATTATAATGCAAACTTGCAAAATTTCCCTGCATTTTAAAACAATGGAAAAATGGTGGTGGGATGATACTTAGAAGAATGGCTTCTTGTCTGTCTCCACTAATAAAAATAGGCAACACCAAGTCAGCTACTCCTCAGCATAGTTATGTCCGTTGCAGCCTTCTTCTGCATTTTAAAACAATGGAAAAATGGTGGTGGGATGATACTAGAAGAATGGCTTCTTGTCAGTCTCCACTAACAAAAATAGGCAACACCAAGTCAGCTACTCCTCAGCATAGATATGTCCGTCGCAGCCTTCCTGGGTTTCAGGAGGCACAAACAAAGGTTCTCACAATTATGGTGAAAGGCTGAACACCTGCAAATAATTTTCAACGTAGTGGTTAATTGAAAAGCTCTGCGGCATACTTCTTGGAACAAGGCAGTTACCTGTTCCCACGCAAAGAGGAGTATAGAGAACCATGGTGGATTTCCAGCTGATGAAGTAAAGGATTATTAAAGGAAAGGGATGACCATGGGGATCATCGTTAATTCTCTGAAACAGAATCCGCCCTTTTCACCTGCCAAACACATGCCCACTTCTCCTCTCTGGGGATAACAAAAACTAACCAGCGAACTGACAGAGGGCCTGACCCCCCGATCAACATCGACCACACACACAAAAAAAAAAACCATACCCTCCAGCTACTAATTATAATGCTAACTTGCAAAATTTCCCTGCATTTTAAAACAATGGAAAAATGGTGGTGGGATGATATTAGAAGAATGGCTTCTTGTCAGTCTCCACTAACAAAAATAGGCAACACCAAGTCAGCTACTCCTCAGCATAGCTATGTCCATCGCAGCCTTATTGGGTTTCAGGAGGCACAAACAAAGGTTCTCACAATTATGGTAAAACGCTGAACACCTGCAAATAATGTTCAACCTACTGGTTAATTTAAAAGCTCTGCGGCATACTTCTTGGAACAAGCCAGTTACCTGTTCCCACGCAAAGAGGAGTATATAGAACCATGGTGGATTTCCAGCTGATGAAGCAAAGGATTATTAAAGGAACGGGATGACCATGGGGATCATCGTTAATTCTCTGAAACAGAATCCGCCCTTTTCACCTGCCAAACACATGCCCACTTCTCCTCTCTGGGGATAATAAAAACTAACCTGCGAACTGACAGAGGGCCTGAATCCCCCCATCCACATCAACCACACACAAAAAAAAAACCGTACCCTCCAGCTACTAATTATAATGCTAACTTGCAAAATTTCCCTGCATTTTAAAACAATGGAATAATGGTGGTGGGATGATACTTAGAAGAATGGATTCTTGTCAGTCTCCACTAACAAAAATAGGCAACACCAAGTCAGCTACTGCTCAGCATAGCTATGTCCGTCGCAGCCTTCTTGGGTTTCAGGAGGCACAAACAAAGGTTCTCACAATTATGGTAAAACGCTGAACACCTGCAAATAATTTTCAACGTAGTGATTATTTGAAAAGCTCTGCGGCATACTTCTTCGAACAAGGCAGTTACCTGTTCCCACGCAAAGAGGAGTATATAGAACCATGGTGGATTTCCAGCTGATGAAGTAAAGGATTATTAAAGGAACGGGATAACCATGGTGATCATCGTTAATTCTCTGAAACAGAATCCGCCCTTTTCACCTGCCAAACACATGCCCACTTCTCCTCTCTTGGGATAATAAAAACTAACCAGCGAACTGACAGAGGGCCTGACCCCCCCATCCACATCGACCACACACACACACACAAAAAAAACCGTACCCTCCAGCTACTAATTATAATGCTAACTTGCAAAATTTCCCTGCATTTTAAAACAATGGAAAAATGGTGGTGGGATGATACTTAGAAGAATGGCTTCTTGTCAGTCTCCACTAACAAAAATAGGCAACACCAAGTCAGCTACGCCTCAGCATAGTTATGCCCGTGGCAGCCATGTTGGGTTTAAGGAGGCATATACAAACTTTATCATAATTATGTTGAAACGTGCTGAAAACCCGGCAAATAATTCTCAACGTACTGTTTAATTCAAAAGCTCTGTGGCATACTTCTTGGAAGAAGCCTGTTACCTGGGCCCACGCATAGAGGGGTCTAGAGAACCATGGTGGATTCCAAGGTGATGAATCTAAGGATTCTTAAAGGAACAGGCTGAAAAGTGCAGATCCTGACTGAAACACGATTCGGACTTTTTGCCTGCAACACACATGCCCACTTCTCCTCTCTAGGGATAACAAAAACAACCCATCGGATTGACAGATGGCCTGCCCCCGCCCCCCACCACCCCACACAAAATCGTGCCCTCCAGCGACTGATCCTTATGCTATCTGGCAATACGTCCTCTGCCTTTTAAAATAATGGAGATAGAATGGTGGAATTATACCTAAAAGACTGGCTTATTGCCAGACTCCCATACCAAGTATTGGCAACAGCAAGTCACCTAGGCCTCAGCACACGTTTGTCCCTGGCAGCCATCTTGGGTTTAAGGAGGCACAGATGAACCTTATCACAATTATGGTGAAAGGTGCTGCAAAAGCGGTCAAGTAATTCTCATGGTAGTGGTTACTTGAAAAGCTCTGCGGCATAATTCTTTGAACTAGCCAGTTAACTGGGCCCACGCATAGAGCAGTCTAGAGGCCCATGGTGGATTCCCAGCTGATGAAGCAAGGGATTCTTAATGGAACGGGGTGAAAAGTGCGGTTTCTGTTTCAGTCTAAGACAGAAACGGGGTCCGAACTTTTTACCTGCCACACACATGCCCACTTCTCCGGTCTGGGGAAAATAAAAACCATCCAGCGAACTGACAGAGGGCCTGCGCCCCCCACCCACACCGACCCCACAAATAAAAATGTCCCCTCCAGCTACTAATTATTATGCTAACTTGCAAAGGTTTCCGTGCATTTTAAAATAATGGGGAAAGTATGGTGGAATGATACTTAAAAGAATGGCCTCCTTCCAGCCTCCAGTAACAAGTGTCGTGAAATCCAAGTGACCTAGGCCTCAGCATAGTTTTCTCCCTGGCAGCCATCTTGTGTTTAAGGAGGCACAGACGATCCTTATCACAATTATGGTGATATGTGC
This sequence comes from Eulemur rufifrons, assembly GCF_041146395.1. Taxonomy (NCBI): domain Eukaryota; kingdom Metazoa; phylum Chordata; class Mammalia; order Primates; family Lemuridae; genus Eulemur; species Eulemur rufifrons. Next base: position 3,487,720 of record NC_091001.1, read on the forward strand.
TGCAGAAACTGGCAAATAATTCTACACGTAGTGTTTATCTCAAAAGCTGTGCAGCATACATCTTGGTACAGGCCAGTTCATGGGCCCATGCATGGAGGGTTCTAAGGAACCATGGTGGATTCCCAGCTGATGAATCAAAGGATTTTTAATGGAACCGGCTGAAAAGTGCGGATACTGTTTCAGTCTAACTGAAACAGGATCCGCACATTTCACCTGCCACAAATATATCCACTTCCCTGTCTGGGCATAATAAACACAAACAACCAGACTGACAGAGGGACTGTCCCCCAAACCACCCCGATCCCACCCAAAAACGTCCCCTCCGTTGACTCATCCTTATGCTAACTGCCGAAAGTTGCTCACCTTTTAATATAAGGGAGAAAGGATGGGGCAATGATAATTAAAAGACTGGATTCTTGTCAGACTCCCGTACCAAGTATTGGCAACACCAAGCGAGAGAACCCTCAGTATAGGTTTGTCCATGGAAGCCATCTAGGGTTTAAGGAAGCACAAATGAACCTTATCAAAATTATGGTAAAAGTGCTGGAAAAGCTGGCAAATAATTTCCATGGTAGTGGTTATTTCAAATGCTCTGTGGCATACTTCTTTGAACTAGCCTGTTAAGTGGGTCCACACATAGTGGGGTGTAGAGAACTATGGTGGATTCCCAGCTGATGAAGCAAAGGATTCTTAAAGGAACAGGATGAAAAGTGCCGATCCTGTATCAGTCTAAGACTGAAACAGGATCCACACTTTTCACTTGCCACACACATGTCCACTTCTCCTCTCCGGGGATAATAAAAACAAACCACTGGACTGACAGAGGGCCTGGCTCTGCCTCTCCCACCCCACACAAAAACGTTTCCTCCAGCGACTCATCCTTAAGCTAAATGGCAATAGGTGCTCTGCCTTTTAAAATAGTTGTGAAAGGAAGGTGGAATGATACTTAAAGGAATGGCTTCTTGCCACGGACCAGTACCAATTATCGGCAACTCCAAGGGAGATTGGCCTAACCGTAGTTGTTTCTGTGGAAGCCAGCTTGGGTTTCAGGATGCACTGCCTAACCTTTTCACAATCTTTGTGAAAGTTGCTGCAAAAACTGGCAAATAATACTCAATGTAGTGGTTATTTCCAAAGCTCTGCGGCATACATCTTGGAACTAGCCAGTTACCTGGACCCACACATAGAGGGGTCTCGACAGCCATGGTGGATTCCCAGCTGATGAATCAAAGGATTCGTAAAGGAACTGGCTGATATAAGGAATGATGAAGATACAGCATCCCTATGGTTCTCCTGGAGAGAGTTGGAACCCATTATATTAAGTGAAGTATCCCAAGAATGGAAAAACAAGCATCACATGTACTCACCAGAAAATTGGTTTCCTTGATCATCACCTAAATACAAATCTGGAAACGACACCAATTGGACATCAGACTGAGGTGGGGGGTGGGGGAGGGGATGGGGGTATGCCTACACAATGAGTGCATTGCGCACCGTTTGGGGAGTGGTAACACTTGAAGGTGCTGACTCGGGAAAGGAGGGGTGGGGAAAAAAATATGAAACTATTGTTTTTAACTTGCACTGTTCACTTAATAATTTATCATGAACACTTCCCATATTATTTCATATCATTGTACAAGAAATAATGTATACATTATGAGGACATACTGTATCTAACAAGATATACTGTTAGACTCTTTGATTCTGTAAAATTAAATAAAAAAAAAAATTCTAAATAAGGAAAAAAAAAAAAAAAAAAGGAACTGGCTGAAAAGTGCGGATCCTGTTTCAGTCTAAGACTGAAACAGGATCCGTACTTTTCACCTGCCACACACATGCCCACCTCTCCTCCTTGGGCATAATAAAGACAAACCACCAGACAGACAGAGAGCCTTCCCCTCAACGCACCACCCGACCCCACTCAAAAACGTCCCCTCCAGCAACTCATTCTTATGATAACTGGAAAAAGGTGTTCTGCCTTTTAAAATGATGGAGAAAGGATGGTGGAATGACTCTTAATAACATGGCTTCTTGCCAGGCTCCAGTACCAACTATCGGCAACACCAAGTGAACTAGGCCTCAGCATACTTTTGTCCGCCCCAGCCATCTTGGGTTGAAGGAGGCACGGACCAACCTTATCACAATTATGGTGAAAGGTGGTGCAAAAACTAGCAAATAATTCTCAACGTAGTGGTTATTTCAAAAGCTCTGTGGCATACTTCTTGGAACTTGCCAGTTACCTGGGCCCACGCATAGAGGTCTTTAAAGAACCATGGTGTATTCCCAGCTGATGAATCAAACGATTCTTTTTTGTTTGTTTGTTTGTTTGTTAGCTCATTATGGGGGTACAAAAGATCAGGCTATATACATTCCCCATGCCTCCCCTTTCCCCCGATTCTGAGCTTCAATTTTGTCCATTCCCTAGTCAGTGCACATCACATTCATCATGTAGGTGTGCACCCCTCCTCTCCCCCACCCCATCCCCCCCAGTTAGAACTTGAAGGGTGTCCATTCCCCAGGCAGTGCACATCACATTCATCAAGTAGGTATACACCCATCCCTTCCACCCGGCCCCAACCTCTGTCCGATACCCAATTGGTGTTGTTCCCAAATGTGCACTCAGGGAAACCAATTTGCTGGTGAGTACATGTGGTGCTTATTTTTCCATTCTTGGGATACTTCACTTAATAGAATGGGATCCAGCTCTCTCCAGGAGAACCAAAGAGATGCCATATCGCCATTATTTCTAATAGCTGAGTAATATTCCATGGTATACATATACCACATTTTGCTAATCCATTCATGAATTGATGGGCATTTGGGTTGTTTCCACATCTTTGTGATTGTGAATTGTGCTGCTATAATCATTCAGGTGCAGGTGTCTTTTTTATAGAATGACTTTTGTTCTTCTGGGTAGATGTCCAATAATGGAATTGCTGGATCGAATGGTAGGTCTACTTGAATCTGTTTAAGGTATCTCCACATTGCTTTCCACAGGGGCTGCACTAGTTTACAGTCCCACCAGCAGTTTATGAATGTACCTATCTCGCCACACCCACACCAACATGTATAGTTTTGGGACTTTTTGATAAAGGCCATTCCTACTGGAGTTAAGTGATATCTCATTGTGGTTTTGATTTGCATTTCCCTGATGATTAGAGATGTTGAACACTTTTTCATATGTTTGTTAGCCATTTTTATATCTTCTTTTGAAAAATTTCTATTTATGTCCTTTGCCCACTTTTTGATAGGGTTGTTTGATTTTTTCTTACTGATTTTTCTGAGTTCTAAATAGATTCTTGTTATCAGTCCTTTATCTGATGTGTAGTATGCGAAAATTTTTTCCCATTCTGTAGGTTGTCCATTTACTCTCGTGACTGTTTCTTTGGCTGTGCAGAAGCTTTTTAATTTGATCAGGTCCCATTTATTTATTTTTGTTGTTGCTGTGATTGCTTTAGGGGTCTTCTTCATAAATTCTTTGCCTAGGCCAATGTCTGTAAGAGTCTTTCCTACATTTTCTTCTAGAATTCTAATAGTTTCTGACCTTAGGTTTAAGTCTGTTAACCACTGTGATTTGATTTTTGTGTGTCCTGTTTTAGTCTTCTACATGTGGATATCCAGTTTTCCCAGCACCATTTATTAAATAAGGAATCTTTTCCCCAGAGTATGTTTTTGTCTGCTTTGTCAAAGATTAGATGGCTATATGAGGATGGTTTTATATTGGGATTTTCTGTTCTGTTCCACTGGTCTGTGTCCCTGCACTTGTGCCAGTACCAGGCTGTTTTAAGAACCACAGCCTTGTAGTATAGTTTGAAGTCTGGCAAATTAATACTTCCCATTTTGTTTTTGTTGTTTAAGATTGCTTTTGCTAAACGGGGTCTTCCCTGGTTCCATACAAAGCGTAAAATTATTTTTTCTATGTCTGTGAAAAAAGATGTTGGTAATTTAATAAGGATTGCATTGAATCTGTAGATAACTTTGGGCAGTATAGACATTTTAACAATGTTGATTCTACCGATCCATGAGCATGGTATGGTTTTCCACCTATTTACATGTTCTGCAATTTCCTTCCTCAGTGTTTCATAGTTCTCCCTATAGAGGTCCTTTACCTCCTTAGTTAAATAAATTCCTAGGTATTTTATTTTCTTTGTTGCTATTTTGAAGGGTATTGAGTCCTTAATTTGGTTTTCCATTTGACTGTTATTGGCATATATGAATTCCTCTGATTTGTGTGTATTGATTTTCTATCCTGAGACTTTACTGAATTCATTGATCAATTCCAGGAGTCTCTTGGTTGAAACCTTGGGGTTTTATAGATATAACATCATATCATCAGCAAAGAGTGAGAGTTTGATCTCTTCTGTCCCTATTTCAACTCCCTTGATTCTGCTCTCTTGCCTGATAGCTCTTGCAAGGACTTCCAATACTATGTAGAAAAGTAATGGGGACAGTGGTAAGCCTTGTCTGGTTCCAGTTTGAAGTGGGAATGCTTTCAGTTTTTCCCCATTCAGTATGATGTTGGCTGAGGGTTTGTCGTATATGGCTTGTATCATTTTTATATAGGCCCCATCTATGCCTATTTTGTTAAGTGTTCTTATCATAAAAGGGTGTTGAATTTTGTCAAATGCTTTCTCTGCATCTATTGAGAGGATCATCTGATCTTTATTTTTGCTTCTATTTATGTGATGAATTACATTCCCATATGTCAAACCATCCCTGCATCTCTGGGATGAAGCCCACTTGGTCGTGATGGATTATTTTTTTGATAAGCACTTGGATTCGATTTGTTAGAATTTTATTGAGAATTTTTGCATCTATATTCATAAGAGAAATTGGTCTATAGTTCTCTGTTTTAGTTGCATCCTTTCCTGGATTTGGTATCAGGATTATGTTGGCTTGGTAAAAAGTGTTGGGGAGAATCCCATCCTTCTCTATATTGGAGAATAGTTTATGTACGATGGGCACCAGTTCTTCTTTGTAGGTATGGTAGAATTCAGGTGTGAACCCATCTGGTCCAGGGCTTTTCTTTTTGGGAAGGTTTTTTATTGCTGTTTCAATTTCAGATCTAGATATCGGTCTATTCAGGAATTCTGTGTCTTCCTGGTTGAGCCTGGGAAGGCTGTGTGTTTATAAGAATTTGTCCATTTCCTCCAGGTTTTCTAATTTGTGTGCATAAAGATTTTTGTAGAATTCATAGATGATATCATGTATCTCTGTGGCATCAGTCGTGATTACTCCTTTCGTGTTCCTGATCGAGGTTATAAGAGATTTTTCTTTTCTGCTCTTGGTTAGTTTAGCCAGAGGTGTGTCAATTTTGTTTATTTTTTCAAAGAACCAACTTTTGGTTTTATTAATCTCCGTTATGGTTTGGTTTAATCTCCCTTATGGTCCTTTTCATTTAGTTCTGATTTAATCTTAATAATTTCCTTCTGCTGGGTTTGGGTTTGGTCTCTTCTTTCTTCTCCAGCTCTTTGAGTCTATTCATTAGATTGTCTATTTGTAAGTTTTCTGTCTTTTTGGTATAGGCATTTATGGAAATAAATTTTCCTCTCAGGACTGCTTTAGCTGTGTCCCACAGATTTTGATAAGTTGTATCTCCTTTGTCGTTTAATTCAGAGAATCTTTTGATTTCTGACTTGATTTCTTCATTTATAAAATGATTGTTCAGGAGAAGGTTATTTAGCTTCCATGACTTTGAGTAGAAATGAGGATTTCTGTTAGGGTTCATTGTTACTTTTATTCCACTGTGATCCGAGAAGCTGCATGGTATTATTTCTATATTTTTAAATTTTTTAAGACATGCTTTATGTCCTAAGATATGGTCAATCTTGGAGAATGTCCCATGAGCTGATGAGAAGAACTTATATTCAGTGGTATTTGGGTAGAATGTCCTGTAGATGTCAGTCAGGCCCATTTGTTCTAGCATTCTATATACGTCCAATATTTCTTTGTTTATTTTTTGTTTGGAGGATCTGTCTTGAACTGTCAGTGGCGTGTTAAAATCTCTGGCTACTAAAGTGTTGTTATCTATCATTTGGTTCAGATCAAGTAGGGTTTGCTTTATGAATCTGGGTGCACCTAGATCGGGTGCATATATGTTAAGTATAGTTATGTCTTCTTGTTGAATTGTACCCTTCACCAGTATATAGTAACCATCTTTGTCTTTCTTTACTTTTGTTGATTTAAAAACTACGTTATCGGAGATTAGAACTGCCACGCCAGCTTTCTTTTGGGTTCCATTTGCTTGGAATATTGATTTCCACCCTTTTATTTTCAGTCTAAATGCATCCTTGCAGGTTAGATGAGTTTCCTGAAGACAGCAGATACTTGGCTTATATCTTTTTTATCCATCGGGCCAGTCCATGTCTCTTGAGTGGGGAATTCAATCCATTCACATTTAATGAGAGAACTGATAAGCGAGACAGATTGCTGTTCCTCATGTTGGGTTGAATTTCATTGATCTGTTTTCTCTCTTGAGCCATTATGATAACTGTGTTTTCATATTTATCTCTTGATTAGTGTTACATTCGAAGGTCCTTCTTGTGCTGGACCACGTGTAACTCTGTTTTGAATACTTCTTGGAAAGCTGCTCTTGTCTTGGTGAATTCTCTGAGTTTTTGTTTATCTGAGAATGTCTTAATTTCACCTTCATATATAAAACTGAGCTTATCTGGGTACAGGATTCTAGGCTGGGCATTATTCTGTTTCAGAAGAGTGAGAATGGGGCTCCAATCTCTTCTTGCTTGTAAGGTTTCAGTTGAGAAATCTGGCGTGATTCGGATGGGCTTTCCTTTGTATGTTACTTGTTTTTTTCTCCTTACAGATTGAAGAAGGGCCTCGTTAGTGGATATTTTGGTCAGTCTGATAACTACATGACGTGGTGTCTTCCTATTTGGTATGAATCTCTCAGAGGTTCTTTGAGCTTCTTGAACCTGTGTATCTAGAGATTTGGCAAGGCCTGGGAAATTTTCCTCAATTATATCTTCAGATACTTTATTCAACCCTTGCTTATTGTCTTCTTCACCCTCAGGAATGCCGATAACTCTCACGTTAGGCTTCTTTACATAATCCCACATTTCTTGTAGACTATGATTATTTCTCATGTTTCTTTGTTTTAACTCTGTGACTGCCTTATTTAATTGGAAAGTGTTATCTTCGATCTCTGAGATTCTTTCTTCTGTTTGATCTACCCTGCTCTTGAGACTTTCCACTGTGTTTTGTAGCTCCTTGAATAAATTTTTCATTTCCAGGAGTTCAGTTTGATTTTTCTTCAGTATTTCAATTTCTTTGGTGAATTTTTCTTCCAAGTCCTGGATCTTTTTTGTGGTTTCTTTGTGTTGATTATCCATTTTTTCTTGCATAATGTTCAGCGTATTTATGATCCATGTTTGAAATTCTTCCTGTGACATGTTGCTATTTGGAATCTGCTTTGTGTTAATTGGTGGAGAACTAGTAATCCTCTTTGAGGGCATGGTTTCAGCTTGATTCTTTATACTCCTAGAGTTCCTTCGCTGAGCCCTTCCCATCTGAATGAATCCTTAAGATCCCTTCTTTCAGCTTTAGTCTGGATAGGGGCACACTGTGAGTGCCAGGTAAGCTGCCTCCTCTGTCACTAGGGGGAGCCCTTCACATATTGTTCAGGATTTTGCTAGCTCCGCTGGGGGGGCTGCCCCTCTTCCTCTCCCGAGGTGGCTTCTGTCTCTCTCTGCAAGAAAGACAGTGGATAGGGAGAGTGGAGCGGTGCCCTCATTCACCCAGTGCCCCAGCCACTGCAGTTCCCGCGGGAGATGGTCTGCCCCACCCCAATGTCTGCAAGGTCCACGCTCCACTCTCTCGTGACTGGGGAACCACTCAGTGTTCACACAAAGGTGGAGCTCCTAGTCAGGGTCCGTGGACTAGGGAAGGGAGCCGCCCAGGGAGCCGCCCGGTACCCAATCGCTCCTCAGCGTTTAGGCTGTGGACCCCTACAATGGCGGCCGCCCGTCTGCAGATCACTGTCACTGGGGTTGAATGCTCAGGGACCGGCAGAGGCCAGAGGAGCCGGGGAGCGGGAGAATCCAGCCGCCCACCTATACGAGGCAGTTTGGCGTCTGCTAGAGCCGGGACCAAAGCAGCCCCACCGCCCACGTATAGGAGACAGTTGCTAGGTGCGTCAGCTGCGCACAGCACTCCAGGGTCCAAAATGCCTCCTGCCAATGTCTCTTCTCTGCAGAGCCCCACATCTCCCGTGGCGATTCTGCACCGACTTCAGGCAGATCCTCAATTGAGTGGGTGTGGAGGTCAGAGGGGGAACAAGATGCTTTCCTGTGGGGCTGAACCCACCCCACTCTCTGGTGAGGTGGGTACAGCTGTCCCGTGCTCCCTTCTCTATTGGCCATCCCGCACTCTCCAGATTTTGGTGATTTATTTCCCTAATCACCTCAGTCTTTTCTTGCTCTCTCTCTCTGTCCCACGCTGATTCTCCATGAATTCACACCACCGTTCTTGTGGGGAAGTGAACCTCTAGGGTTGTGGCAGTGGGAGACCCATGCCTTCCACTCCAGGAGCACGAATCCAGGAGGTCACCACCATTCCACCATCATTGAGAATGAATCAAAGGAGTCTTAAAGGAACGGGCTGAAAAGTGCGGATCCTGTTTCAGTCTAAGTCTGAAACAGGATCCGCACTTTTCACCTGCCACACACATGCCCACTTCTCCTCTCTGGGCATAATAAAAACAAACCACTGGACTGACAGAGGGCTTGCCCCCCCACACACACCACACGACCCCACACAAAAACGTCCCCTCCAGTGACTCATTCTTATGCTAACTGGCAAATGGTGCTATGCCTTTTAAAATAATGGAAAAAGGATGGTGGAATGATACTTGAAAGACTGGTTTTATTCCACGCTCCCGTACCAAGTATCGGCAACACCAAGTGAGCTAGGCCTCAGCATAGTTTTTTCCCTGGCAGCCATCTTGGGATTAAGGAGGCAGAGAAGTACCTTGTCACAATTATGGTGAAAGGTGCTGCAAAAATTGGCAAATAATTCTCCACGTAGTGGTTATTTCAAAAGCTCTATGGCATACTTCTTGGAACCAGCTAGTTACCTGGGGCCACGCATAGAGGGTTATAGAGAACCATGGTGGATTCACGGAAGAAGAGTCAAATGATTCTTAAAGGAACGGGCAGAAAATGTGGATCCTGTTTCAGTCTAAGACTAAAACAGGATCCGCACTTTTCACCTGCTGCACACATGCCAACTTCTCCTCTCTGAGGATAAAAAAAAAAAAAAAAAAAAACACTGGACTGGCAGAGCGCCTGCCCCCTCACACACCACCTGACCCCACACAACAACGTGCCTTCCAGCAACTCATTCTTATGCTAACTGGCAAAAGGTGCT